>NC_090265.1:691882943-692186157 GCF_040414725.1 Anabrus simplex
ATCAATAAATAGGGAAAAAATATACCCTCAACGT
The DNA here is from genome assembly GCF_040414725.1 of Anabrus simplex. Taxonomy (NCBI): domain Eukaryota; kingdom Metazoa; phylum Arthropoda; class Insecta; order Orthoptera; family Tettigoniidae; genus Anabrus; species Anabrus simplex. Next base: position 691,882,978 of record NC_090265.1, read on the forward strand.
GGAAATCCTGTCCACATAACGAATTAACACCATCAAAGTGTCACACATCAGCACAACACAAATGCACAGAAAATAACTGTCTTAACACTAGAAAATCTCTAAACCTACTACTAGCTACTGAAAAATGCCAAAGAAAGAAATATCTACAATATTTACACATCATCATCGGGTGTTAATCAATCTCACCACTCTCCCTTTAACTCGTTCCATATTTTAACATATAAAGTCTCCTCGTGAGTACGAAATACTGCATCGAAAAGTGAGCACGCCTGGTTCCGAACTGTAACATTATCAGAATATTCAACTGAGGATCTATTCTCCAGACCTAAGGTCCTCCAAAAGATTTACACGTACCTTAAACTTAGAATTACTGACTTTCATGAACACTATTGGGATATTATCCTGAATTAGAGAGCACATCTGTCAACATGGACTTGTCCTTATCATCAGAAGACATTATTATATTGACTACATCTCGTATAATCTCGAAGATTCCGTATTTCCATTATATCATGATCAACATCATGTATAAGAAAGACTACATTAACACGTGAAAATTCAGTTTCACAAAGATTCATATCGTACGTACAAATTCCTCATAAATTACACGTACAGTACAACATCATAACGACGACCCTAACTCATCGTAACCCATTATCAAGCATGTGTAGTCATGAAAATTATAAGGACCTGTCATCGTCCCAAAACAAGTCATATCCTTATTAAATTTTTTTCTCGATGATTTAACTACTCCATTAGTTATCATACACCACAATGCATGTACTCTAAATAAATTCATACAGTCGATTCGGAATTAATATCCTGATGACATGCTATCGTAAATATAAGGTACGAGTAAAAGTCCAATTACCATGAAAATGTTAAAAATATCGGGAAAATATCACCTCGATAAATTCGTCTGACACAGATTAACTCACTATCATAATGAAATTCGTACAATGAGAAAGGATGGTTCCGATAACACATGGATAAATTAAACTGATCATCAGCTTCAAACTCGTCAACACGTGGTCATGAATCAAGCAAGTATGCAAATTAAGCTACAAGTCCTATCTCACATCTAAGAAATAACCAGTGAAATATCGTGAAAATAAATCAACCAGATATTATAGAACAAATCTAAGGAAAGATTAAGAGTAGAAATAAAGACCTACATAGAACAGATATAAATGAGACGTAGTCGACTTAACTTATTTAGGTTCTTCACATCTCGAAGTCCGCATTCTCAATCACCCATTCTAAGGCGAAAGTCCCTGCATTTCGCCGCTGCCGACGCTGGTCAATGGGCTTAGAACTTCATGATGAAATTTGTGGAGTCCCTGGCACGAACTTCCATCTTCTGGCGATGATAACGTAGAGGTCCTCTTCCACGTTTACACTCGTAAGGTTGCTGAAACTTGTACCAAATGTATTAAAAGAAATCCTGAGCACACATGTAATTTATGATGAAAGAACACGTACTTTAAAATTTATCTGCTATTTCGACGTCTGTTTATTGCACTAACTCAAATCGTAGATTTGCACAATTGTAGAAAGCGTCGAACACCGGAATGAGTCCACTATCCCTGATCCCCTGACGTTCTGCGTTGAAATCCGCTAGCGAAGTACACGAAGTGACTGCAGTGAATATACCAGGAACATGTGAGCATGTGAGAGCTTGTACTCTTATGACTTGCTTTACATATCATTGCGTGGTACTCGTTGCAGGAAGTGAAGTCAACTCAAGTATTGAATTCTTCTGGGGTTTGATTAAATAATTTCACCTTCCTTTTCAGCCGAAATACCGTTGAAATCAAGTAAGAATCCAGTTATTAATTTTTATAATTCACGCGTGACATTATTAACACGGTTCAGTCAAATATGATTTATGTGTACCTTCTTAATTATGCGTATCACGCCACCAAAGATATTATAAATATTTCATTTATTACAAATCGATGTGATTGCAGATGAACATATTCTGGCTATTTTTTATTTTTATTATTTTTTTCCAGTCAACCAGCTAACCCCTTCAAGTCAGAAACTGGTCCTCTATCACCTGGCAAAGGCCACACGCGCCATTGCCGACAAACTGAACCCCAGTAGCACACTGACCCATATACAGTCAGCCGAGACATGGATACGGTCACAATATAAAGAGGTAAAGTTTGTTCGTATGTAATGGGTAACCTCAAGCACTATTGGACCGATTGTAAAAATTATTTCACTAATAGAAAGATACATTATCCCTGAGTGCTATAGGCTATATTTTATTTTCAAAACAATTCCAGAGGGGAGGGGTCGACGTGGGGAGATACAAAAAATACACGGCTAATATAGGCGAAGTATCGAATTTGTCGTACAAAGACGAGACAAAGCTCATATTAAGCTCCTTGACACAAAGAACAAAACTCGGTAAGCCATACGGGCCCGAAAACCATTTTAAGGCCCTCAAACCAAACGTTATTGAGATATTGGCACCACACTACCCCTGTTCTAGGAATCGGATAAAGAAATGAACTGCCGTAACCATGGCAACGTCAGCTCCAGTATGCTTACAGCAGCGAGATTATCTACAATATATCCAAAAACCTAACATGTTACAGATATGAAATTTGGTATTTGAAATCTCCTTTAAAATAAAACACACATTTTTGTTTTCAGAAAATCCACATAAGGGATGTGGGTTGAAAAGAAGTGAGGAAGGAGCTGAATTCTTTATATGAGGATACATATATTTCAGAAACGAAAGATATTACAGACGTTAAAATTGTTAGGCCGTATTTGGTATCTCTTTTAAAAATAAATGAACGCACTTTATTTCCTGGAAAATCCACTATGAAATTATTTTAAAAAGCGGGTGATCTTTTAAAATGAGAATCTTCTTCCCTTTTACCGGGTTTTCCACTCCTGTGGGGTCGCAGGTGCGAACTGTGTCACACATGTGGATTTTACGCTGTTTTACGACTGGATGCTTTTCCTGATGCCAACCCTATGTGTAGGGATGTAATTACTATTTCGCAATCCTGTTGTGGTTGGTATTGTGGTGTGTTGAGTGAATATGAAGAGGAGAGTGTTGGGACAAACACAAACAACCTGTCCTCGAGCCACATGAATTAATCACACGCGATTAAAATATCCGACCCAGCCCGGAATCGAAGCCGGAACTCTGTAAACCGAAGGCCTCAACGATTAACTCTCAGCCAAGGAGTGGGGCAGTTTCTAAAATTAGTATATCTACAGTATATCTCATAAACTTAACATGTTAAAGGCGTGAAAATTGGTATTTGTAATCCCCTTTAGAAATGAAGAAACCCATTGTTTCGACTGTTTCTGACATGTAGAGTTCCATGTCGCATGTTCCACATTTAGCTCTGCCAGTCGCTTGGTCATCTTAGCCCCAAAAGGCAATGCCACAAACGTGGTTTACAAAGAGGTTCTGTCGTAAATGAAATACAATTTTTCGGCGAGCTTTTTACTTTAGGGATTTTCAGATAATGCCTTAGTGCAGTACCGAGGAACAATTCATTTTTATCAACTTACGAAATCCTCACGAGCGAAGCCGTGGGTTACAGCTAGTGTCGAATAAAGAACCCGTTCCTTTCAATTTGTTTTCGAGTTTTCGCTTTGTCTCTCAATGTGGAGAGAGCACACCTAGAAATTGTGTTACAATTTGCCTAACGACTATCTTGAAAGACTCTATATTAAGATAATTATCGTTCATAAGTACCCTTTCCTCTACCGTGTACACTTCACAACTCGAGAACAGTTGGTGCGACAGATCAACACTTAATACACGTTCTAAGCACGGACTTGAACTGCGAAGTGCGGACATTCCCGTGCTGTCGCTGCACTGTCTAGCGGGAAGTGATGAGTCAACGGGAGACAGATAAGCTGGACGTGCATGCCAGCCATCCGATGAGAGAAACTTGCGGGTGGTCACAAGATTGCGGAAGCAGGTCGATACGGGCTTGACGATGTCGGTGTTCTGTCGTAGCTCGTGAACTTCCGACGAATGGAGGCTACATCTCAGTAAGAACAAGAGAATGGGCCACAAAACAGCCTTCACTAATATGAAAGCTGGGGCATAACTCATGTCAACTACAGTATTTTCTTTCTCACACTTTCACAGTTAATGTAATTGCGTGTGGCCTCCGAAGAGGCCTGGTGCAGGTCGTGTTTCGATTGTGTGCCCTATAAGCGACCTGCGCCTCTGTGAGAATGGGACCCCAACTATGATGAATTCTCTTGCTGAAGACGGCACACACACCCAGCCCTTGAGCAACTGGAATAAACCGATGAAGGTTAAAATCCAGACCTAACCGGGAATCGAACCCGGGAGTCTCTGGACCAAAGGCCAACACGCCAACCACTTAGCCAAGAAGCCGGACATTTTCACAGTGCTACCGTGCAAGTGAGATGGACACCAGACAATGGTATGAATGAAAATATGATGAATAGTCAAGTTGTCATTTTCACCAAGAGGATTAGTTCTTTCCGCTTTAATTATTGTGCTGATGGGGTGATGGTACCTCATGGGGAAGAATTTAAGTACCTAGGTGATGATATAAGGAATGACCTTCATTGCGGTAATCATATTAACGAGGTAGTTAAGAAAGGTTACAGATCTTTTCACATGGTTATGAGAGTATTTAAGGGTTGTAGTAAGGATGTAAAGGAGAGGGCGTATAAGTCTCTGGTAAGACCGCAGTTAGGGTATGGCTCTAGTGTATGGGACCATCACCAAGTCTGCTTGACACGAGATTAGTAAAAAAATCAAAGGAAAGCAGCACGATTTGCTCTGGGTGATTTTCAACAAAAGAGTAGCGTTACGAAAATGTTACAAACTTTGAGTTGGGAAGAATTGAGAGTAAGGAGACGAGATTCTCGACTATGTGGTATGTTTTGAGCTGGCAGTGGTGAGTTGGTGTGGAATGATGTAACTAGAAGAATAAGCTTGAGTGGAGCTTTTAAAGGTAGTAAAGATTATAATATGTAGATTAAGTTGGAATTCAAGAGGACAGGTAGGATCAAATATTCATTCATACGACGAGAAGTAAGGGATTGGAATAAATAAGGATGTAAAGGAGAGGGCATATAAGTCTCTGGTAAGACCCCAACTAGAGTATGGTTCCAATGTATGGGACCCTCACCAGGATTACCTGATACAAGAACAGAAAAAAAATCCAAAGAAAAGCAGCTCCATTTGTTCTGGGTGATTTCCGACAAAAGAGTAGCGTTACAAAAATGTTGCAAAGTTTGGGCTGGGAAGACTTGAGAGAAAGAAGAAGAGTTGCTCGACTAAGTGGTATGTTCCGAGCTGTCAGCGGAGAGATGGCGTGGAATGACATTAGTAGACGAATAAGTTTGAATGGCATTTATAAAAGTAGGAAAGATCACAATATGAAGATAAAGTTGGAATTCAAGAGGACAAACTGGGGCAAATATTCATTTATAGGAAGGGAAGTTAGGGATTGGAATAACTTACCAAGGGAGATGTTCAATAAATTTCCAATTTCTTTGAAATCATTTAGGAAAAGGTTGGGAAAGCAACAGATAGGGAATCTGCCACCTGGGCGACTGCCCTAAATGCAGATCAGTATTGATTGATTGATTGATTGATTGATTGATTGATTGATTGATTGATTGATTGATTGATTGATTGATTGATTGATTGATTGATTGATTGATTGATTGATTGATTGATTGATTGATTGATTGATTGATTGATTGTCAAGGGAAATGTTCGATAAATTTCCATTTTCGTTGAAAATATTTAAGGAAAGCTCGGTAAACAATGATAAATAAATGTAAATATGGGTCAAACAATTGATAGGGAATCTGCCACGTGGGCGACCGCCCTAAATGCAGATCATTGATGATTGACATAATGGTCGAATGTCCTGGAAAGTATGACACTCACAGTACATGGGCACAGCACCAGATGGCGGTGCATTGGACAGGTACCACGTACAGGACGATGGGACTGCAGTAGTGAGTCACGTTTCATTCACAATCAGTGTTGCCAACCCGTAAATCTTTTCTCCGCTAAATCTTAGTTGAAAATCCGCTAAATTCCGCTGAATTTCGAACTGAAGCAAAATAGCATATACCAGCTGTTTTAATAAAATAGACTAATTCAGCACTCACCAGTTGCAGAACAGGAGTTCATCATCTCCGCGCACTATATGCTCTGAAGCAGATGTGCTGAGTTGAGGTCCTGTGGTTTCATATGAAGCCACATGGTACTATTCTTTTTCAAAGAATATGCTGGCAGTTCATAGCAGCAAAGACCATACGGAAATTTTCAAATCTATTTCCAAAATATTTTCACTTTCATTACTGTTTTCATTGTTTTTGATAAGTGCGGAAGGAAATAATGTCAAACAATTTCGCATTTATATTGCACTGCCAATAGACGCACCATCCGTATTTGACATCACTGTGAAGCTCAACCAACTCGTCTTTTAAAGTTTAATTGTTTAACTACTCGTTACGAAATGTCTGACTAGTTTTTAACCTTTTCTTTCGACGTACCAAAAACAACCTAATGTCAAAAGAAACACGTTATCGAACACGGCACTACCCGCCGCATCAATAGTACAGTAACGATTGTAACAAATATTGTACTGACTGAGGCTGTGGGCCAGAGCTGGTCTAGAAAACAAGTGGTAGTATGCAGCATAAGTTCAACAGAACAGGAATAAGTAGACTATTATGCCGTACTAAGTTCTATTTTTTTTTTCCTCTCCTGGTGATGTTAGTTGATATTGTTACCGCTGAAAATCGCCAAAAGAAGTTTGAAAATCCGTCAAAAAATCCGCTGTCCGCTAAATGGAAAATTTATCCGCTGTTCCATTTAAAAATCCCCAAAATTTGACGGAAAATCCGCTGAGTTGGCTACACTGTTCACAATGGATGTGATGAACTAGAGCTCAAGCGCTAGTGTGGAGAATGGCTACATGCATCGTTACCGCTAAGACGGAAGTAACCGCAAAACTCTTCCCCCCTTGAAGCTGATGGTCAATGTGGCTTACGACATCAGATATGTGATTGCTTGTCAGTTTGCTCACACATGGTACTACGTACTGCGGAACCTTCCTGCAGAGACTGTTACATCGAGCCATTAGGGAAAAATTCCCGGATCGTCTCAACAATGTCATCCTCCATGACAAAGCCACTCCGCCCGGTATTATTATTAGTAGTAGTACGATAGTAGTAATATTGGGCAACCTAGAGCGATGACGAAAATTTCATTATTGAACGATTCTTTCCAAATGAACTGGTATTTCCTCGAGGCTTGAGAAACAAGTCCTGAAGAACTGTTTGTCATTTAGCTGCCGTAAAGTCACTTAATTTTTCTGCCAGTTTTGTAGAAACATTTAACTGACAAAAGCCTGGGTTTGATTCCAGATCTCCCCATAGTGTTCATAGGGAGTGAGGGCATATTACATGTTTAATGCAGGTAAGCCCGTTAAACCTAGAGCAGACTCTTGGAATTGGAGTAGGCTATGTGCCGACACGGGGTTTCAACTGCAGGTCACCCATGAACGGCAAGAGAAAACCTGCTTCAGACTTCAATGGAGGTCACATGACATCACTTTCATGAATAGGAACTGCGTCGGTATTTGCCTGGATGTGAAAAAGGGAAACCACAGAAAACTATTCTCAGGACAGCGGTGGGATTCGATCCCATGCGTGTCCCGAATGCAGAGCTTGGCTACTTACCCGTAGCACGATAACACGCGCGGTAACTCCACTAATTATTATTACTATTACTATTATTATTATTATTATTATTATTATTATTATTAAGAGTAGTAGTACTAGTTTTTTTTTTTTTTTTTTTTTTTTTTTACAAATTGCTTTACGTCGCACCGACTTATGGCGACGTTGGGATGGGTAAGGCCTAGGTGTGGGAAGGAAGCGGTCATGGTCTTAATTAGGCCGTGGTCTTAATTAAGGTACTGCCTCAGCATTTGCCTGGTGTGAAAATGGGAAACCACGGAAAACCATCTTCAGGGTTGACGTCAGTAGGGTTCGAATCCACTATCTCCCGGATGCGAGTTCAGAGCTGCGTGCCCCTAACCGAACCACCAACTCGCCTGGTAAGTATACTCGTAATATTGAAAGATGCGTTCTGACAGTTCTTAGAGGGAGGTCCATTTAGTGCCCGTCTGGGTGGAGAGAAGGAATTGAGGGGTATGGTCACTATGGAAACATGGGTGGAGCCACTGCAGTTGCCGTGGAGATAAACCTGCTGGCCGCTTTGTGTTGCTTAGAGTTCTCAAATCTCTCACTTCTGAGCTGTATACAACATAATACAGCGGTCTGAACGAACGGACAAGTGATCCAGAAGCGAGGGAAAGGAGAAAAGAATGCAGGAATATGGCAATGGTCCTCCCTACAATACTATCTGTCAAAACGCTTCTTTTAATATTAGGGGTATAGTGTTAGTAGTAGTAGTTGTTGTTGTTGTACTAGCAGTAGTATTGGGAAATTTCGTTGTTCTACCGTTATAGGTACTGCCATTTCATCAACGTGTTGGCTTCTATGTAATGGAATACTTTCTTTAGTCTGGTTATCGAGAAAAGTAGGTCGGATAACGTATGATCAAAAGGTATGTCTATTACAGTGACAACGCACACTTTACAAATATCTTCGATTAGAAGGACGATATAGCCTAATCGTGTTTTTAATTTAAATCATTTACATAGGGTAATAGAAGCTCTGTTATAAGAACTGGCACTAACTTAATCGGTGCTCGAGCATTTGTCAACACAGCGCTGCTTGATATTAGCAGTCAGAACGAGCTCGGTGTTTCAGTGGAACTATAAGGCCCCTTTCATACCAGACTCCGGAAACCGGACCTCTATGTGATTCGGTGGGTGTCGGGAAATGCATGTCCGGGTATTTAAACGATATAACCACCAAGACCTTTCACAGCTGTGAGCGCTCAATATCGCTCTTCTGGTGACCACCACCATATGGCTTGCACAGCATCTAGGGAGGTTCTGGTGTGCGTCAAATGCGCGGGGGACAATCCAGCATCCCATTGCATTTGCCCTATAAATCGAACCATGGCTCGGGTAGAGAAGAAGAATGTTCTGTCACCATGCGCCTGCCCCCTCCAGTAGGCCTCCACTTCGGCGGCCATGGTCATGTTCCCCGGAATCGGAGACTACGTACCAGGGACCCCAAGGGGACAGTGCGATGCATCAGGTCTTACAAATTCTCGATGCATGGCTTGGTAACCAGCAAGGCCCGCGCTAGTCACAGCAGTGCCTAAAAGGACAGATCCCCCGAATACCTGGATCTGCATAGAAAAGGATACTGACATTTGCGAGATACATATTCTAAACTAACAACATTACATGGACGTTTCCAGCCCGCATGTGCTGTCTACAATTTGTCAGGTTTTACATGTAGTCATCTTTCTATTTCTGCCTGTGTGGTTTTGTCGTGACGCTTAATAAGCGATTACGTTACTGTGATACCTCATCTCCTCATCTGGCCTGGTAGCATCACTCCACTCTAATGCAACTGCTGTCTCATTCTCTTAGAATTAACAGCATGTCGGAGGCGATGTAGCCTGAGTTGATCGCCACGCGTGCGGAGTGAACCTCGGGCACCACTCCGAAAAATTAGAAAATGACTCTTCATTCTAGGCCTTCTATGATTCAGACAACGTGGCCTAGAGGCAACATGTGTGGCTCACCAGCTCTCCTCTCGTCTGTGTCTTCATATTATTTAGATCGACCCTCCATACAATGGCAAAAGTAATGCGTATCTGTTACAGAGTAGCGCACTTTAAAACCTCCCCTGAGTACCTATTTTGAACTGGCAATATCGCCATAGAAAATCTTTATCATTCAATATGACTAGGTATATGGTTTCCCTCGTACTACTAAGTGCTTTTGTGATACTCATCGAACCTTAATTATATTCCTTATTGTGGACTGATGGGAACCTCATTGGATTCTCGCATTTTAGTATTGTGCGGACTGTTTCATTTCTCTTCCAAAAATTGCTGCAATCTTCCGCTAGTTACCCACAATAAGCTGCCCCTCCCGACCGCTCTTCTACCTATTGGAGCGCGGCTACTTCTTGAAGGAGCAGCCTCGCCATTTTGACTGGGTACAGTACGCGTGTGTAAGTCCTGGCGTGCGGTTGTGTTAATTGGACTCTCAAGATGTTGGCGTCATGTTGGAGTATAGACCCTGGGTGAGTGTCTTGAGATATGGGTTTTAAACTCGTATTACTTTGTCTTCTGCATCGTCCTATTAGTAGATGTTTTAATTAATTCTGACCTGGGAAACTAAGTATTTGAGGATCTGGCTCATCGTGGCTCGGCGTCAGCTTCACCCAAGTAAATGGCCTCATCATTTGGCAAGTTATATCCTGTGATTATGAAACTACAAGAAAATCCATGTGATCCGTGTCTTGAAATTAACTCTTTCAAGGTGGAAGTTTGTGAAAGCAATTACTTTTGGAAATTACAAAGCGGACGGTCGTGTGGCTAATTCAAGTAAAATATCAAATTTATAAGCATGTAACGACTACGAAAATAAGGAAATTTTATTTAATTAACCACCATTTTCACCCGTTAATGAGCTTTAATTGATCATGTAAATTCAAAAAGTGTCGTGGCACTCAGTGGCTTTTATACTACTTGAGGTTCTGCAGAAGCATATAATTCTAGTTTCCTTTTTGGATATTTTAATACATGCTTCTTCTATTTTCTGTGTTTTCGTTGCTATGGGAACGATTTTCCTTTGGGGGTGGCATTGTGATTGTTGCCTGTGGGTTTTGCGTGTTGGTTATGGGACCTAAGTTTACTTATGAATTTTCGATTTATGTGAAAGATTTCTCTGCTCCTCGCTTGGTCTCTTCCCGTTTTCCTTTTCCCCCCTGTTTAACTGTGTGATTTCTGTTCGTTGATATAATTTGACCCCTCGAAGTTTATTAATTGGGCTAGAGTTCTATGCTCCTGCGAAGCCTCACCTTACTAACACATTTCAATGAAACTCGTTAAATGAGTGGTTTTCCCTAGGTTTAAAACTTTAGTTTTATTTCATTTTAGTAAGTCTAACTAACGGGCCCGTGTAAACCTTCTGTAAACAACTTAAGTTTTCTATCCGTATAATTTTCTGTTATTATAGTAATGTTGTCAATCCGTACTATTTCTTGTAATGGGTTTAGTGTTTTCAATTCATGCAATTTTCTGTTATTAAGTTAATGATTTCTATCAGTGTTATTTTCTGAAAAGGACTACGGTTTTCAGACCGTGTTATTTTCTATTATTCACTCATTGTTTTCAAACTACTTAAATTATTTTATTTTCTCAGATGGGACGATGTTCGTTTCGGTTTCATGTTAGGTTTTCATTACACGTTTTTTGAGTTAATCAAGAGTTTTCTTTCATTATCTGAGTGGTTCAACGCCGAAACTAGGAATCTTTCTCCTTTTCCTCTGGGTGTTTTATTTGGGCTTTGCTGGGTAAGTACCTGTTGGATGTAGTTTTCCTATCTTTGTGACTGATTTTCATAAATTGTTTTTTAATTGTTAATTTCACACCGGTTTATAGGTAGTACCGGCCGGTGTTTGCTAACCGCTAGTGTGGTGAATTTACTGCGCTGGTGGCTTAGTAAAGTGGTAGCAGAGCGTGGTTGTTTTTTCTTGGGGGCGCTGCTAACCATTGTTCTCTTTTCCCCTTTTCCTGGGTAATTGTACTTGTGATGGCGTTGAAAGGCTGGATTATGAAGGAGGACTATGTATGGTAATTGTATACATAATTGTGAAAAGAAGTGCAAGTATCTTTCCTAATTTTTTGGAACTCTGTTTCATGTTCATTCATCATGTCCCGAGGGGTGTTGCTTCCATATCATTTGAGGAAGTCCGAACTCTTGTACGAGCTCCAGGTACGTGGCTTGGAGACAGGCGGCACTGCTACTGAATGTGCAGCTCGTTTATCATCCCGTCTCCAGGTTCCGATTGATCTATCTAAGGTAGAAATTAACAACTCCGGTGAGTCCATTCTTGAGAATAAAAATAATGTAGAGGAAATTCAATTCTTCAGAAATGAATTTATTGAAGTGACGCCTACTAAGGCTCAAGTAGACCGGCTCAAGGCTAGATCATTCCACTATTGTGGGCGGATTCAAGACCTTTTGACAGTTAAGCCTGCTGCAGAGTATATTAGTGAGTTAACACGTTTGTTATGTCTCGCCTCTAGTATCTCAACTGAGTTAGGCCTGATGCTAGCGTGTAGAGGGGTAGAAAATTTATCTGTGGTTGATAGACAAAGTCCTTCGTGTCCTAACCCTAATTACCATCCTAACCAAGTTGTTTCCAGTACAAATGAACTAGCGTCTACCTGTGTTGCTACTTCTGTGTTAGAAAGCCTCATCTCTAGGTTAAATTTTACCACTTCTCATAATTCCCTTAAGGAACTGTTTGACGGAGTTAAGAATTTTTCTGTGAATCCAATCGAAGAAACTTTGAGATTCCTAAGATTCGTTGTAGAAATGAAGGAATCTGCTAGTGTATATTCTGTTGACGATTTAGGCATGTGTAGGGCCTTATTTTCCCATTGTGAGGGTATTTTAAAGAGAGAAATTTCTGAGGCTACTTCTCAGAAGTGTAAAATTGATGATTTTCATGAACTCATTCTTAATAAATTTATTCCCTCCTTAGCCCTTCAGAGTCTCATACCACAGCATTGCTTCAGAACTCAGTACCTTCATGAAAATTTGCTCACATACATTGTTGATGTAAAATTATTTTGTAAGGTGTTCCGAATATCAGTCCCTGAAGAAGAAATGGTAACTCGTATACTAAAAGGTATATCTCCTGCCTATCGGTCTTACCTTTCCCTTATGAGGTGTCCTACTATTTTCATTGAATTTTAGGCTGCGTGTTCCTTCGCAGAAGATGTAAAACACGGAGACACGTTCAGACCTGTACATCTACCTCTCCCTATTAATCCCAGTTATCCGGTAGGTTCTAAAATTGGTAGTGGAGCTAATCTTAAAACATGTTTTGTGTATGGTTCTGTGGAGCATCTTAGGAATTCTTGCCCTTCCAGGCATAGAAAACAGGATATTTGTTGCTAGTTGTGTGGTTCTCGGCAACATACCAAAAATTTCTGCCCTTAACTCCTTCCATATACGTGCCAAATGACTAAAAGGTAATGGTAAACTGTCTGCATTTCAAAATTCCGTGAATTCAAACGATTTGAATGAACTTCTCTGTCCTCCTGAATGTAATAAAATATATGAGCACGTTCCTTCCCATAGCACTTTCACTAAGGTGGAAGTAAATAATGAACCAGTCCTTGCATTGATAGATTTCGGTAGTGTGGTGAATATGATTGATTTTGATTGGTATAATTGTCTGAAGAGTGCTTGTAAATTTTCTGAATTGCAACCCGTTGGAATAAAATGTGTTGCAGCTAATGGTAACAAATTGGACATTTTGGGAACTGTGGGAATAGGAAATTTCACTTGGAAAATTACCTTTCTAGTTGCATCCCAACTATCCTGCAATGTGATTTTAGGAACTGAATTCTTGTCAAAGACTGGATTAGTTCTTGATCTTCAGGACAAAATGTTTTTTTTAATTTTTCTACCACCTGTAAATTTAAATTGATTGAGAGTCCTAGAGGTACCTTTAATGTCTCTTGTGTATCTGGGTCTGTACCAGATGAAATTAGTAGTATTGAAGACTTAAAACTTGATCATTTGAGTAAATAAAAAGATGAGGAAATCCGTGCCCTCTGTAGTGAATTTCCTGAAGTATTCACCAGTAAGTTAGGTGTGACTGATGTTCTTGAGCATGATATTGAACTAACTGATACCAAACCGGTCAGGTCTCCACCGTATAGACTCTCTCCTCCGCGTATGCTTGAACTGAAAAAGATTGTCGACAAAATGCTCGAAGAAGGTGTCATCCGACCTTCTACCTCACCATACGCCTCTCCTATTTTCCTAGTACCTAACCCCTCTCGTGGCTTCCGCGCTGTTGTGGACTGTAGAAACCTAAACCGGAAGGTGGTCCTTCAGTCTATCCCGTTACCTGACCTGAACACCTGCTTTGGGTGGTTTTCGGGGGCAAAGTTTTTTACAGTACTGGACCTTAACCAGGCCTACTACTAAATTCCTCTATCTAAGCGGTCAGTACCACTTACTGCCTTCATTACTGACTGGAATTTGTATGAATTTATCCGTCTTCCTTTGGTTTGAACTCTGGTGCAGGAGTTCTCACACGTTTACTTGATTCTCTCCTCTCTGATATTAAATGTAAATGCGTTTTTAACTACCTCGATGATCTCATCATCTATTCGGAAACCTTTAAAGAACATGTGGCCCATGTACGGCAAGTTCTTGAACGCCTGAGGGAAGCTGGCCTCACTGTTGAGCTATCTAAGGTAGCCTTTGCCCAACCAAGTATGTCCTTTCTTGGGCATGTTGTGGATTCTGATGCTCTAACTGGTGCTGTTTGAGATTATCCTGTGAGACACGCGTTATTTTCAATACTCCGAAAATAATTAAAAAAACATTTCTGGGTGTTTGAGCAATTTTGAATATATTTTCCTAAAGGCTCTTGTCTGACGTCGTTCACGAATTACGGGGTGAACCCGTACTCATATCCTTCCGTTTCCTCCCTTCAAGAAGTGTAGTAAGGAGCAATATTATGACAACTTACTGAGGTTCCATCATCGTATATATATCGCGTCTTCAGCTCGATGACCGGTTGTATCCTTAACCGTAACATCCATCATTGTTGTGAGAAACAACGTAAAGTCCTCTCAATCTTCCTTCTTTCTTTGAGAGGTTATGTCTCTACAATTTGGTTTACGTCGCACCAACACGGACAGGTTATTTGGCGACGATGGGATGGCGAAGAGCTAGGAGTGGGAAGGATGTGACCGTGAGATACAACCCTAGTAGCATTTGCCCGCGAAACCACGGAAAAACCGACAATGGGGTTCGATCCCACAAGGTGACAGCTACGTGACGCACTCGTTCGGTCCCTTTCAGAGTAAACAAATATTGAATGGATTTGGTTGTGTATGGTTTCGAAAGCTGGACACTCAGCCGTCTGATGCAGAGGTGGATTGAAATTTCCAAAATGTACAGAAGAATGCTTCGGATATCTTGGGTAGAAAGGAAGACCAATGAGGAAGTCCTCAATATGTTAAATAACAAAAGACAGCTTTTACTAACCATCAAGGAGCGAAAGCTGAGACACAACAAGAGAGGTGAGCGATATGAACCTCTCCAACTAATCATCGAGGGGAAAATTAAAGGGAAACGATCTGTTGCAAGATGGAGCAATTCTTAACTTAAGGATTTGCATCGCTGATGTTGACGAACATACATTGAAATCTTTCGAGCCGTTGTTTCACGAGTTATCACAATCAATTGAATCGCCAACCTTTATAGGGAGACGGTGTCCTAAGAAGAAGAGGAAAGTTTGAATTCCATGCTATTCCAAAGATAGAATACCAAGATTTCCAAGCAAGAAAGAAGTGTCAAGAAGGATAAAAATGGCAGTATACAGAAACATTTCCACTCCTATTGTAAACTTTAAGAAAAGAGAGTTAGTTGAAAGCCACAAAAATGAGATTCTTGAGGAAGTTGACGGGGAAAACTAAAGAGATAACGTGCACACCACCACAATCTGACCATTCTTACAAGTGGAACCCTTAAACATCTTAGACAATTCGTTCACATTTCTCTCAGTGACGACTTAAGGTGTCCAAGAGAGGCTCTGGACGCACGCTGTGCAACGAGGAGGAAAATGTTCAGTTCATTCCGCAAGAGAGAAAGTTTTCTGTTCCAATGCTGTATCGTAGGCAACACAGTTTGAAAATAGATTCAGTGCTAATTGTGGAGAAATGGCAAGGTTTCTCCCTCAATTAGGTGACACCGACTATCCACACTTTTTTAAAATGTTGAAAACATTTCGTAGCAGAGAAAGTAGCGATCCCCATACCCCTTTCAGACCTGAAAGAAAACTGGCGGTGTGAATTTTTGTTTGTACGTCAAAAACTGACTAAAATGCTCTTAAATACATATATTTTTAGTTTATTCTACAAAATAAAAATTAACATCTGAAAAAAAGCACCCGCACAATTGTACGTGTCAGGACTTACTTCACTACTTAAAAAAAGAAAAATTACCGCAATGCATGTGAATATACATATGTACATGATCAAATGTTCTATTTTACAGTGGGGAATAATTTAAAACAATTAAATCTTCCTTCAAACACAAGTAAACGTTACATTTTCCACATTGAGGAGGAGTTTTGCTATTACTGCCCTTTTGGCAGCAGCAGCTTGTCGTCAGACCTGAAAGAAATCTGGAGGAGTCTAAACGTCAAAACTTACTAAAATGCTCCTAAATACATGTTTTTTACAGTTTATTTTACAAAATAAGAACTATCGGCTGAAAAACAGAACCCACACAATTGTGCGTGTCAGGACTTCATTCACTACTTGCAAAAAGAAATTTAAAAAATTCAACTCAGTACATGTGAATATGCACATGTACATGATCAAATGTTCTATTTTACATTGTGGAACGATTTTAAACATATAAAATCTTATACATTACATTTCTCATGTAGAGTACGCGTTTTTCTTTCTCGGTCCTTTTTGCGACAGCACCCAGCACTCCTGCATGCATTGGCTGTCTGGGAACCTAGCCCGCACATATGTGCATATCAACACTCAAAACCTCATGGTATTACGTACGATGTTGTAAGTTCACAATTTACGTTTGCTACACAATTTACACACTTCATTGATTATATTCTGATATTCAGTAAAGCTTCTAGATTAATATGAATGCAATAAATAAATACTTACTTTAGGCATTACTGCTTCCCGCCATATTGATAATGAACTGTATTTTTGAACTCTTCTTCCTGCCGCCTGGTGGTTATGTACAAAATAAAAGCAGCTGAAGTACATGCTACGTGTCCCGCACAAGCACTGCAGTTCGGTCTAGCGCCAAGAAAAACGTCAAATAAGCTCTGACATAAATAAAATACGAACCCGCACAATTGTGCGTACACGGTCTGAAAGGGATACTATGAAAAACGTAAAATTAAGCAATTTCCTCAATTGTGACAAAAGTTGAACGTCTAAAGGGCCCGGTAAGGTTTCAAACTGTGAGTTTTGTATAGCTCTATCCAACTAGAAAACATATTTCAAAAATAACTTTCGGCCTAAACACAGTTCCGGGAAAACAGCCTAAAATGGCTTGTTTATTTACTTGTTTTCTTTTTCATTCAGATCCTATCCAAATTGACTTATTCACACAATTCTTTCTGCAATACCCTCAGCTGTCTTTCGATTTTATGAAAAATTCCTCACCGAATGTAGTTATATTAAGTGAAACTCTGCATTGACTCACATTAGCGGTCCTAGAGGTAGAAAAAGGCACACTGCTAATTTAATCGATTATATGACGATGATTAAGAAAATATTGTAAAAAATATTGCAATTTTTAGGAATAAGTAAGTAATATATTCTTGACACGGGGTTTCCGTGGTTCATAGATTGATAAGAAGTGTCTGGGTTGAATGGGTGGAAAAGGGATTAACTAGAGCAGAACTTAACACAACAAATTTGGAAGTTTCATTTCTCTCCTTTCCTTATTTGTAATTTAAAATTGATATGTAGAGAATCTGAAAGAATAACAAACAAATAGAACAGTTTATTAATGAGCTCGTCAGTTCTAACAATAACAGGGACTTAGAAGTCCGCAAATCAGGTACAAAACTTGAGATAATTACCAATTTGTTTATTTACATATAAAAGAGCATTATTGCTCTTGATAGGTATAACTATTTTATAAGAGCAGGATTTACTCCAGAAAGGTATATTAATCACGAGTCTGAACTCTTGAATAACTATACTCTAGCCTCATGAAGTTAACCATTTCCCTTTGATGCAATGAAATTACACTAATTAGGTGACATCGGTTGACCTCACATTAAAATTTTCATCAATTTATCCACAATAGCATTGATCACTGTTCCAAAAATGGAACCAAATCGAAGAAAAAGACACCCTAGAGATAATACAGGAAACATAGTCATAATTACCCATACTACATGGCCTTAATATTAAAAAATGAAAGGTTGTACATAACCGGCCACAAACAAAGTGCAAGGAGGCGAAACACCCGCACTCCTTCTAGAAATTGTTAAAACTCCAAGTGAGCTTGCGGCACGAAGATACAGAGGCTAATCCTATGCTACGCCGGAGTGACTGAAGATTAAACATTAATGCCAAGGTAAGATTTAAAAAATATACAGTTTGGAAGCTGTAGTCACCCAATGCAAGGTTGAATGGGAAACGGCCGCGGATATCACTCTTTGTTCCCTTACATTACATATTACCCAGTAGAGAGTAGAACCAGAGTCCTCAGACTTGCCGAAAATTCTACATTGGACACCATCATTTTATAAAATTACATTAAATGAAATGAGGTTGAAACCTTCTCCTCAAACTATCTGCACGAGCTAACACATGCCTAGGTAAATTCTTCATTTACCTTGTGCCGCTGGATCTTTCCCACACAGGCTTCGCCCCTGCCTCCCTTCCGACACGTCGCACTCACAATCACTGGATCAATTCAGACAAGATGGCCCAAAAGTGCCCTCTTTTTAGTACCATAAAGGGGAAGCTTCCAGAACTTGTTACTGTTAGGCTGGATGGTTGTGCACACCCCCGGTTTTAATTGGCTAAAGGACATAATTCCAAGTATCTGATAGGTTATTTACAATCGAGGAGGAACCAGCTGAAATGTTGACAACTTCGGTGCATTAAAAACAATCCTCAGAACCAGGTTAACAAACTTCAAAATAAACATTACTCTATCAATTAATTACAAATCTATGGTCTAGCCATCTAACGTGGACAGCAAAGTCTTTGGAAGTTTACAAGTTCAAGTCCGTTGGCATAGATGACCTTAGAGAAGGCACGCAGATTAACTAGCAGGTACCCCTGGTACAATTCTCATAACTAATTATATTTTATTTACCTAAAATTTGTAGCTTATATCCCTAGAATATTTTCAACTGTGGGGGTTTTTACGCTTATTGAACACTTGGGCCATTTGCCTCAGTGGATGTAGGAGAGTGGCTTCAAAACATTCTCGGCATCTGAGAAGTATCACACCCGCCTCACTTTGACTGCCTCCTCCATGAAATATTGGTTACTATGGAATTTACCAGTGGCCGTTTCGGCCTGGATGAAGGTTTATGCAGTCACCACTTACATTCTAAAATAATTAATTCGAGATTTCAAGTTGTTATTTCTGAGCAGTGATTTGTTCGTTTAAAGCTCTCTGCATCAGCATCCATATACTGTACGTTGGTTTCTGTTCAATCCATCGTTTCAAACATCGCGGGTCTTGGCTAACTTCCTGTTTTAACTTGTTACTTCCCTATTTTTCGGCCTTTTCCAAATTTAAGAATTTCTCCACACTAAATAACTAGAAATTCATGTTTCTTACAAAGAGTGGTGTCTCTTGTGGAACCATAATACCACAGTCATGCAATTTACGCACTGCAGCTAGAACTAGTTCTTTATTTGTAGAGAGTCCTTCAATATTTATTGAAGTTACCACCAGAGTTGTCCGCATAATAAACCGTTCATTCCTCGTATTCATTATATATATCATATTGCTTCGGTTGTAGAAGAATCTATCCGTTAGACTCAAGTCAAGGAAGAGGTTTCTTTTTTTAAGAACAACCATACCACTTGTGGACACGCCAGAAAAACGAAGGGGTTACTGTGGCAACAGAAAGTACGTAATTCATCCCTGACTTTACAGGAAGAATCTTTTGCAGGTTTTCGCTTTCTGGAAGACCCGCAATCGACTACAGACAGGTGTTTTAAAGTGAAAGTCTAACGCAGTTAAGTGGGGTTATGTACAAGGAGACATGACCTGTGATTGTGGACTACTACAGGATGAACAACACCTTCTGGTTTGTCAGCATTTACCACCATCGGGCACAAAGAAAGATGTTATGCAGGTCAATGATAAAGCTGTATTTGTAGCCGAATGTTGGAAAAAAATATTTAACAGTGTATCTGGACACGGAAAATAAATAAATAAATAAACCAAGCAGGGTTCTCTCATCACCTCCCTCCTTCTATACAATTTCTAAGCTAAGTGACATGGGGGTAAAATACCGTCTCCATGACAGGTCGATTTATTCCCCGCCAGTGCAGTGCAATAGAGATTTTCTGACTCGAGTAATTTTCGGAAACAGATGAGTAAAACTGGTGAAAATTCGCCCCGAAACTCTCATGTACTCGCTCTAAAAAAAAAGGACTGTGTGTGGTGCGTATTTGGCTTGCTACCCAATGACAAATTACATTCTGCACTATTCTCATGCGCGCGCATATCGCTAGCCTCTACACTTAAGGTGTCGTAAAGCTTTATTCGTAGAAGCTGGTTTGAAATAACGGAGAAAGTGATCGTGCGGTTAGGGCAGGGCCTCTCAAACGTCCAAAATCTCACGCGTCCAAACTGAGGAGCAGAGTTCCTGTGCACAGTGCATCGGTTCCACTCGGCTCGGCTCGGACCAACGCTTCGTCTCTGCGCTACTCGGCTAAGCTCGACTCAACTCGGCTCGGATTTGGAGCGCTACGGATCAAGTGAGAAAGAGGGGGACAGGCGGAGCGAACGAGACAGGCGTGGGGAAAAAGAGGGACAGAGCTATTGCTCCAAATTGAGGAGTGGTGGTGGGGGGGGGTTTGCACTCTGGTCAACCAAGCGAAGTCGTATTTTGCAACGTGCACAGTGCATGCACCAAACTGGTTTTCTATTTTCACACCAGGCAAATGCTGGGGCGGTAGCTTAATTAATGTCACGGTCGCTTCTTTCCCATTCCTAGTACTTTCCTATCCCATGGTCGCTACAAGATCTATCTGTGTCGGTGTGATGTAAATGGTTTGCAATTGACTCTCAATCCTTCAGGGTAGCAATCAAGAGTGCGTAGTGTTGCTGCTTTTTAAATTCAGCTCAACTGAAGTAGTGCATATTCACAATGAATTTACTGTAGGGGAAGGAGGGGAGGGTTGAGACGGAGGGAGGCTTGAGACACCAGTGATATCTCCTCGATATGTTATATGTTGGCAACACTTCTGCATGACAGTTGTAGCAATGTGCCACCAGAGTGAGCTGACGGAGTTTCATGGTGATTTCTGTTGAAGAGTGGAAGTTAGAGTGATAAATGTATTTTGAGATATGAGAAGTATTTTTTGGTGACGTGATATATTTTGAGTTTTTGTTTAAGTAAACACATTCTTAACAGCTGTTATAATTTCATCAGTTAACTTAAGAGGTAAGCTATAATTATACAAACAATGAACTCTTTAGCTTTTGAGGTTATGTTTATTCGCGCGAATTTACATATACATGAGGTGCTGGGAGCCTTGAGACAGAATGTCTAAGGGTGCCTTGAGACACTGTCTCAAGCCTCCCCGTCACATGCAGTCAGAACTGAATATATAGTTTACCACTGTAAATGGTACTTTGATAGTTTGCCAGTTTATCTATTCAGTTACCTATTATCCTTGGTTTACACTTGCTGTACTTCTTTACAGTATGCCATTCTTTTGGAAAAGTAAGTCTGGGAAGACGAGGACCAGTATTTCACCCGATAGACTTCAAAGTGCAGTTAAAGCAGTACCGGTAATAGAAGGTTGAGCCTTACGTGAATCAGCAAGACGTTTCTCCATAGATAAACAGACTTTGAGCCCTTATGTTAAGAAATAAAAAGCAACAGATGATAACAGCAAACAAAATCTAACATACAGACCAAACTATATCACTAACCAAATGTTTTCGGATGAAGAAGAGAAGTTGTTAGAGGGTTATTGCAAGTGAATCAAGTCCTCAGCCTTCAGGAAGTGTAGACAACGGAAGAATTGTGACATCAGAAGAGATACGGCCTTTTCCGAAGGCAGGTCCTAGGAAGAAAACTATGGGAAGGAAACCAAAAAATCTAGATTTTTGACAGACACTCCAGTAAAATATGAAATACACCAGGAGTTTGAAGCTCGTAATACAAAGAAAAGGAGGCTGAATTTCAATCCACTTCATGATAAAAATGTGAAGAAATCTAAGCTTGCATTTTCAAAAGAAAATGGATCATGCAGTTATGAGGATTTTAATATAGCCTCAGAAGACTCGTAGATTTTACTATCTTCAGCGAGGAGGTATTGGCAACCGATGACTTTGATCGCACACCTGAAAACATTGAAACTGGGGACTATGTTCTCGTTAAATTTGCAAGCAAGAAGAACATTGTTTATTATGTTGGATCAGTAGTAGTTGTGAACCGCAGTGACAATGAATACAAAATTACATTTCTGAAACATTGCACAGGTGGTAAGACATTCATCTATCCCGAAACTGAAGATGTGAGTTATGTTATAGCTGAGGATATAGTTACGAAACTGGAAAAGCCAATAACTGTTGGAGGAACGCAGCGTGCTCATAAGCAACTCATACTCGATGTTGATTTTTTCATCATACTGTGTGCAGTAGATTTCTATTTCAGGTCTCCATTGGAAAAATATATACTGCATATGCATTTTGTGCACAAGAAATATCTTTTTATGTCCACAGTTTCAGTTCTAATGATTTTTATAATTTTGTACTATTACTTACTGCAGTTCTGTAAATTTCCACACGTGTCTCAAGCCTCCCATACATGTGTCTCAAACCTCCCTTACTAAGGGTGGTTTGAGACATAATGTAGTGTGTCTATTTATGAATATTTTTTGGCTTTTGTTGATTATCTAACAGTTTAAGAAAATAACACACTCAAGAGGAAGGTATAGGGAACTGACTGCACCAGTTGATCATTAAAATAAATTCAGAAAAATTGTTTAAAAAAATAAAATGTAAATTTTGTCTCAACCCTCCCCTCCTTCCCCTACAGTTTGCTGATGAAACCTTCCGGCTTGCATACAGAGGAAGACAAGTAGAAATTAAAAATGTAGGATGTCCCGCACCAGTACTAAAAGCAAATAAGACTTTACGAATTAAAAGCATGCGTTTTACACGTAAGCTCAGTTCATAAAGTTCATAAAGTATATGATATACGTAATTGGATTTGTGGCTGTGGAGAGAACAAGTCAGTGTACTGTTTTCCATGCGTGTTGTTTGGAGGACAGAATTAATGGATCTAAACTGAAATTACTGTACGGTACTTTTTTCCGATTTCGGCCATCTAAGGATCACGGAAATTAACCCTGTGCATTCATCTTCATCCTTCATTTCTTGACTTCCAATAGTTCTTCATCCTTTCACTGCACCGTTTCCCTATATCTTGTGTCCAGATGTTATTACCTTTCCTCATCTCCTCCTCCTTCTAGAAAGCCTTGAAATTTTGTATAATCTTCTGACAGTATTATATCGTCCATTTTTCCAAACTCTGGCATGTCTTGCTTTATTCCTTGGGTCCACTGGTTGCTATTCTTGCTCTGGTAAACCTGGTCAAACACTCGTTTTGTCAATCTGCTGTTATCTATCCCCATTATGTGACCAAAAAATGTAATTGTCATCTTTCTGATCGTGTCTAGTTTTCTTGCTTCAGAACGGTTTTATTTATTTGTTTCTTTTCACCGGATGATTTGGCCGTGTAGTTCGGGCCGCGCAGCTGTGTGCTTGCATCCGGGAGATAGTAGGTTCGAACGCCACTGTCGGCAACCCTGAAAGTGGTTTTCCGTGGCTTCCCATTTTCACACCTGGCTGTGCCTTTTAATTAAGGCCACGGTCACTTCCTTCCAACTCCTAGGCCTTTCCTGTCACCCCGTCGCCATAAAACCTATTTGTGTCGGTGCGACGTAAGGCAAATTGTAAAAAACAATATAAATGTATATTTACATCACTCTTGTATCAACTGATCTTTAGACAGATGCTTAATTCGCGATTTCATTGTTAACATTTCTTATTTAACATTGTTAAGTGTTTTCACTTATATACTTAAAATAAACTGCAAACCCCTGTGGATTATTCCACGAATAGCCAGTGCTGTTCACGGATTTTATTAGCTGTGGAAAATTTCCTACCAAAAACACGTTTCAAACATTAAATAACTTATAGACATCTTTCAACATATAATACAAGGTCTTATTCAGTAATATAAGTTGTTAAACCGCACCTGTGGTAAGGGGTTTTCCTAACCGGTATCTTCCAGAGGTTAAAAGGTGGGTTTGCGTACGACAGAGAAAGTACGCAATCCTAGGAAGTGGAATTCCACTGGACAATGAACTGTTTGTTTGTGTGCTACCGTCAAGGACGGATTACTTAAAAGCAAACCTACCGTTAGAAGCAAAAGTCCAATTACTGTTCACTCATGACCACCCGAACAACCTCATCTAGTTTCGTGGAAACCTAAAGAGAAGGGGATGATGGACGACATTAGAGCTGAATTCTCGTTTCGGAAGTACCACATTACAGAGAGCCTTCTTCTTCTTCCACCAGGCTGAGTGGTTCAAATTCTAGAAGCGATGGCCGTCTGAGATCAAGCTGATGGATTTGATCCTGGCTTAGGTGCTCAAATACGCCAACAACATATCAGTAGATCATCCGGTACGTAAAATAACTCAAGTGATACAAAATTTCGACACCTCGGCGTCTGGGAAAATCTTCAAATGCAGTTTGTGGGACGTAAAACCAATAAACTCCTTCTTATTATTATTCTTCCGCAGAATGTACCAGGTGTATGCATAAGTCTTTTCCGGTTTCACTAAAAGATGGCGCCAGCGAACAGTACGCAGCGTATGAATTTGACACGTCATTTCGTTCGTCTGACATTAACCTACCAACACACACAAGTTGATTCCGCCAAACAGTAGTGACGTTTGTGCCTGAAGAAGAACATTTGCGGCACGCATTGCTTTTCTTATTTAATAAAATGAAAAAGGGCTGTAAAAAGTCATCGTCTGCTATTAGAAACATATGGTGAACACGCTCCATAGATTAGAACATGTGAGACATGGTTTCGACAATTTAGACGCGGTGATGTCAATGTGAAAGACAGTGCGCGCTCTGGTAGACCAGAAACGTGCGAAGACACTTGAACCCCGGC
This sequence comes from Anabrus simplex, assembly GCF_040414725.1. NCBI lineage: Eukaryota > Metazoa > Arthropoda > Insecta > Orthoptera > Tettigoniidae > Anabrus > Anabrus simplex. Next base: position 691,908,112 of record NC_090265.1, read on the forward strand.
GAAACCGTTCATGCACAACGCTATACCGTTTTTTACGACAGTTTAATCCTGATGTAAATAAATAGGTGGAGCACCTTGCCTTTCCACGTGAACTTAGACGTGGTTGATTGGAGAAGCAACTGTCGCACTCACTCGACTATGTGCGAGCTCGAAGAAAAGTAGTACGTTGCATTAATTTTATTTTATTTTATTTGTTTTACATTTAGAGAGTTTGGAAGAGTACGTAATCAAATTAAAATATGGTTGTACTATATACCGGTATATGCATATGCTTCTTTTATAAAATAGTGATCAAATAACGAGAAATGAAGGCACAAGGCGTGGTGTAATACAGGAAGACTTCTCGTAGTGGAGGAAAGTCCCAAGCTATACAGTGCGGAGATAAGGTGTTGCATCTTCCAGCAGTCAGTGAGTCGGTATTCTTAGAGAGAGGAAATGGAGCAAGAGTTAGGACCATCGCGTGTAGTGAACCACAAAAGTGGAAAACCGCTGAGGAGTGACCATAGGCAGTGCATTGTGAATGTGTTCAATAAAGTAAGTGAACAGAATCCCGGTTTAGTCGTTTATTCAGAAGTTCAGATCTTCGCACTATTATCGTATGCGATGCGCAGCCCTGTACGTCCGAACACGAGACGTTGACGGGGTGGAGGTCGGTACTACACGCTCAGCAAATCACAACTCTTTCTTTGGCGAAGGTGTGGATATACCATGTTTACATCAGGATTAAACTCTCGTGAAAAGACATATATCACCAACAAATGATTTAAATCACGCATTGGTCGAAACACGACCAGAATGGGCCAAAAGACATGGCAAAGTGGTCTTTTTAGACAACAATGCCCCGTCTCATGCAGCAAAACCATTGAAGGACACTATAAAATCGCTTAGATGGGATATCCTTCCCCCCCGCTGTACTGCCCCGATGTGGCGCCATCTGACTACCACCTCTTTGCATCAGTGGGGCACGCGCTCGCAGCGCAGCACTTCAGCAATTTCCAGGAAGTTGGAAAATGGCTTGGCGAGTTCTTTGCAGCAAAAGAAAAGAGTTTTCTGGCATGGGCAGCACTGAGGTTTAGGCCCGTCAAGATGGCAGCAGTGAGGTTAGCGATGCGTTGTTGTCGACGGGAGGAGGAGCGGGCCCTGAAAGATGCGCGAAGTGTATAGAAGCGGATGGCCAATATTCTGAATAAACAAAAATTGAAATTTCCTTGAATATTACGCTTTTTCATTACCACAAAAGTAGATATAATGGGGGATTCGGCGGCCTCCTCCTCCTCCTCCCGGGGGGCCTTCCCAGGGGCCCGCTCCTCCTCCCGTCGACAACAACGCATCGCTAACCTCACTGCTGCCATCTTGACGGGCCTAAACCTCAGTGCTGCCAACTTAACCTCACTAGCGCGAGATTTGAATCGGTAAACAAAGCCACGTGCTTTTTTGACAGCTGTCATCCGCCATCTTTAATCACAGAGCACCGTGCTGCCCTCTTTATGGCTACTACCTTAAGCACGTAGTAGCGGGCAATTTGAGAAGTTCCGTTAGCTGTCATCCGCCATCTTTAATCAAGAAAGCACCGTGCTGCACTCTTTAACTACTTACCTTTGAAATGTGGTGGCGGCAATTTGAAAAATTCCACGTGCTCTTGTTTGGAAACAAGTCCAAGTGCTTTTTTTGACAGCTGTCATCCGCCATCTTTAATCAAGAGAGCACCGTGCTGCACTCTTTAGCTACTTACCTTTGAAATGTGGTGGCGGCAAATACGAAGCGCTTTATTTTGAAAGCTGTCATCCGCCATCTTGAATCGCAAACCTCAGTGCTGCACTCTTTAGCTACTAGCTGAATTAGTAAACAAAGCCACGTGATTGTTTATCAGCCATCTTGCATCGCTAACCTCAGTGCTGCATTCTTTATTTGAAATGTGGTGGCGGACAAATTGAAACATTCTATTTGACAGCAACCATCTTTAATCAAGAGAGCACCGTGCTGCCTCCTTTAGCTACATACCTTTGAAATGTGCTGGCGGACAATTTGAAAAATTCTATTTGACAAGCTGCCATCTTTAATCAACAGAGCATCCTGTTGCTATTTTTGTCGTAGTAGTGGGCAATTTCTACGTCACAGCTGTCATCCGCCATTTTGCATCGCTAACTTCAGTGCTGCCCTCTTTAGCTACTTACCTTTGAAATGTGGTGGCGGACAATTTGAAACATTCTATTTGACAGCAGCCATCTTTAATCAAGAGAGCGTCGTGCTGCACTCTTTACCTACATACCTTTGAGGCAGGCAATTTGAAAAATTCTATTTGACAAGCTGCCATCTTTAATCAACAGAGCATCGTGCTGCTATCTTGTTGCGAACCTAACCTCTCATCTACTGTCTTGAAGTAGTCCATCCTTAGTTTACAACACGATGCCCCCCCTGCCTCCACTACCTCCTCCGCCTCCACTACCTCCTCCTCATCCTCTATCAAGACATAGCTTTATCGAACATGCATCGCGAATCGAACACGGTACTCGATACAACATGTGTTTAGAACATGCTATGGGATACCTTCGTTCTAAGAAAATCAGATTGAAACATAACAAGTCTAGAATCGAACACTGCACTCGATGTTGTTAACTTCAACGTGTGATTAGAACATTAAATCAGATTGAAACGTAACAAGACTAGAATCGAACACTGCACTCGATGTTGTTAACCTCAACATGTGTGTTCCGGCCTAGCTATGGCTAGACCACCTAGTTGCTCGCTACCACTTCCTAGGACAGATAGCAGCACCCTTCAGCACTCAGCCGGAATTGGTGTGGATGGAAGGGGATGCGAGACTGTTAAGCTTGGGTGCCTCGTGCGAGAGGACACGAGAACATGTGACTGACTATTGCCGAGGGCATCAGCCCATTAGTACTCAGTATTATGTATTAATAATGTGTTATAAGTGTCGTAAGTGTAATAAATGTTGTTATTTAATCAAGTGAGTGATTTACGTACAAAACATGGTCCAATTACCGGGCCGGATTATCTACACCACGAGGACCTCGTGAAAACAGCGTGGCGTGTAGTATGGACGACTAGTTTCTAACAGTAACATGGAAATACTTGGAAGTTCACTTCAATGACACCATCTGGCAGTCCCAGGTTCGATGTTCCAGCACCAGAGGTAAACTAAACTGAGAAGGCAGGTCAGTATTATTCATTTAAGGCTCTCCTTTTCTCCTTGTTATTGGATTACCCCCTCCATCATGGAATCTTCAACAAGGCAAAAGCTTCTTAAGCAGAGGTCGCGATTTAAAGCGCAACTTACCCGCTCGGAAACATTCGTTGAGAATTTCATCGCTCAACAGCATTCGAATTCGCATGAAGTTAAACTGCGATACGAAGACATAAGTGCATTAATGTCGAAGTTTGATGACGTGCAGTCAGAATTAGAATTAGGAGACGTTGAAAACGAGCAAGCTCATGATCAGGCGCGTGCCGAATTCGAAACCAAGTACTACAAGGTAAAGGGCGAAATGAGTAAAATAATAGCGAAACTTGAGGAGTCATCACGCGACACGGTAGATTCAGGAAGAACTCAGGTCAGCAGTGTCGCGAGTTTAAAGCTACCGGCTATTAACATTCCACATTTCGATGGAAAATACGAAAACTGGCTCTCATTCGCAGACAGTTTTCAAGTTATGATTCATAACAACAATAATCTGCCAGGTGTCCAGAAATTTCACTACTTAGCATCTGTACTCAAGGGCCCAGCCAGCCAATTAATTCAAAATTTACCCATCACAGAGGCAAATTATAAGGTAGCGTGGAAAATGTTGAAGGAAAGATTTGAGAACAAGAAACTAATAGCAGCTACTCATGTTAAGGCACTCTTAACTTTAAAATCAGTCTCCAGTGAAACAGCCACAGAACTGTTAAGGTACTCTAACACTTTTAATAGTCATTTGAATGCACTCAATGCCCTAGAACTTAGCATTCCACTGCATGAAGTTATTTTGACTCAACTGTATGCTCAAGGACTTGATGCTTGTACTAGACGAGACTGGGAATTATCAAAAGCAGACACTCGGGTTCCATCACTTGATGACTTGCTGTCATTTGTTGAGCACAAACGGCAAGCTCTGGAGAACTTCACTAGCTCACAGCACACTGCACCATAGCATAGACAACAAGCTGACAGAAATAAGCCTAAACCTCAAGGGGATACTCAACCACGTTACACTTACACCACTACCAGTCTCATAAAGTGTCCCTGCTGTCATGGTAATCACCCGGTATTTAAATGTGAAGGGTTTGCAGCTCTGAGTGTGGAAGCTAGACAAAGAAGGGTTAAAGAAATGGACTTATGTTTTAACTGTTTGCGTACAGAGCATTCTGCCAAACAGTGCAAATCACGTGGCTGTAAATTATGTAGTAGGAAGCATCACACCTCATTACATAATCCATCAGGTAGAGAGGGAGGTAGAGCCCATCAAACTGCATCCAACTCCCCTCACACATACTGCAATACAAGAGATCCTGTAGGGGTTCTGCTGTCCACTTCCATGGTCAAGGTACTAGATTCTAGGGGGCAAATGCAGGTCTGCCGGGCACTTCTTGACAGTGGCAGCCAGGTTAATCTTTGCACTGAAAGTCTAGCACAGCGATTAGGCCTTAAGAAAATGAAGAATCCCATACCAATCAGCGGCATAAATGATTCCATTTCTCAATCAAGGTACAGTGTTCAGTTAGAATTGCAATCCACTGTAAGTAACTTCACTGTGAGTATGACTTGCTCTGTCTTTCCACGTATCACAGGTAACATGCCCAGTAGTTACATTCAGCATGAGCATTGGAACTTGCCCACTGATTTGAAGCTCGCTGACCCCAAGTTCTTCCAGCCAGGTGACATTGAATTGTTAATAGGCGCAGAACATTTCTTTTCATTACTGAAACCTGGGCACAGAACTCGATCACCATATTATCCTATCCTTCAAGACACTGAATTAGGACGGATTATTGCTGGACACTACCATCATAGGGAAGAGAAAAATCCTACTCTAACTACATCTTTCTTGAAGTCAGAGGACAGGTTAGACACCCAACTACAACGGTTCTGGGAAATAGAAGAGCTTAAGTCACGAGTCATGACAAGCGAAGAGAGAGTCACAGAAAAACATATTACAGAGAATACTACTAGGGATGCTACAGGTAGATTCATAGTTCGCTTACCTCTCAAGCAGAAACCTGAGGTTCTGGGAAACTCCTTCAATCATGCCATGTCAAGACTAACTCAATTAGAACTGCGTTTCAGCAGGCAGCCCTCACTTAAGCATGAGTACTCTAATTTTCTTCACGACTATGAGGCGATGGGGCATATGGTTAAGGTGGATACATCTACTCAGTCAGGGAATGAAGATGGAAGCTATTATCTACCCCATCATCCAGTTTTTAAGCTTAGTAGCTCGACTACCAAAACTAGGGTAGTATTTGATGCATCTTCTAAAACTTCTAACAACATTTCATTGAATGACATATTAATGGTTGGAACGACAATACAACAGGATCTTTACTCTATCATTCTAAGATTCAGAATGCATACCTTTGCCTTCACCGCAGATATTGCTAAAATATATCGGCAAGTCATGGTTCATGCAGATGATAGGAAACTTCAGCGGATTATCTGGAGGGAATCACGTAGGGACCCACCCTCTCACTATGAGCTGACAACTGTAACATATGGTACAGCATCAGCACCCTTCCTAGCTACCAGATGCCTGCAGCAACTTGCTGAAGATGAAGAATCGAGGTTCCCCAGAGCAGCACAAGTTGTTCGCAGAGATTTTATGTTGACGATTCATTAAGCGGCTGTGACGATATCCAGGATGCTCTTCAGTTGCAGTCTGAAATTATTAATTTACTAGAGAGTGGAGGATTTCACCTCAGGAAATGGTGTTCAAACCACCCAGCATTACTAGAAGCAGTTTCAGAAGAGGACAGGGAAACCCAGCTGCCTTTAAGTCTTGATGAAGGCACTAGCGTGAAATCTTTAGGCCTATTATGGCATCCAGTTACTGATCATTTTCTAATTTGTGGCAGTCTGTATTCAGACAGTCCCTATCATGCTGATTCTCATGTGACTAAACGAAAGGTCTTATCTGTTATTGCATCAATATTTGATCCACTTGGGTTGGTCAGCCCTTTGGTAATTTCTTACAAGGTTTTTATGCAGAAACTTTGGATAGTCAATCTGAACTGGGATGACAGACTACCATCTCAACTAGTCAGAGAATGGGAAGAACTTCACTTTAAGCCACAGGCAGTAAGAGAATTTTATATTGAGCGGTTAGTCACACGTAAGGGACCCCCTGTTGATATACAAATTCATGTTTTTTCTGATGCTTCAGAACAAGCTTATGGAGCTTGTCTTCATGTACGGTCTGTCGACAAAGGGGGACAGACCTGTGTCAGATTATTAGGTTCTAAATTCAGGGTAGCACCAGTGAAGAAACTGACACTACCAAGACTTGAACTGTGTGGAGCGCTACTACTTGCCCGACTACTCCACAAGACCCTTCCAGCCTTGTCACTGCCAGTCAGCAAGCTGTACCTATGGACGGACTCCACCATTGTCTTAGCCTGGATCGCATCTCCTGCTACTCGCTGGAAAACATTTGTGGCCAACCGAGTCTCTTCAATTCAAGAATACACTCACAAGGTTGAATGGAGACATGTTCCTACCAGTTGTAATGCAGCAGATTTAATATCCAGAGGTGTTGCTCCAGAACAACTACGAGGTATGAACCTGTGGTGGCACGGACCATCCTGGTTAACTGAGCCCATTGAATCATGGCCAAACACAAGCTCAGCCCATGCAGAAGAGGAACTACCTGAGTCACGAAGCACACTTCCTGTAGTTATGTTGATAGGTACAAACTGGGATGAACTTATGCTGAAGTACTCGTCACTGTCCCGACTGACTCGAGTTACTGCACATTGTTGGCGATTTATTCACAATAGTGCCAATCCTCAAGACAAGAGGTTAGGGATATTAAGTACACAAGAGCTGCAGATGGCCTTGCACTCCTGTATCAAAATTGCACAACAAGTGTGTTACGCTCAAGAGATAGCCAGTCTCAACTCTAAGTGTTGCATTTCAAGGAAGAGTAAAATTGCAGATTTACATCCTTTCTTAGATGATAAGGGAATGCTAAGGGTAGGAGGAAGACTAGTAAATTCAAAACTACCTTATGACAATAAGCACCAGCTTATCCTTCCTCCCCAGCATGCTCTCACAAACCTTGTTGTGATGGCAGAACACATTAGGCTTTTACATGCAGGGGCTCAATCAGTAATTGCATCATTAAGAGAAAGATTCTGGATTCCCACGGCTAGGGCAGTTGTTCGAAGAGTCATCCACAAGTGCCTGACCTGTTTTAGATTCAAGGCTTCAACAGCTGAACAATTGATGGGACAGCTCCCTGTTACCAGAGTGCAACAGAGTCGCCCATTTCTTAATGTAGGAACTGATTATGCTGGCCCATTCTTCGTCAAGAGGGGAAATGTGAGAAGCAAACAGACAACGAAGAGCTACATTGCATTGTTCATCTGTCTGGCTACCAAGGCTCTTCACCTGGAGGTGGTGAGTGACCTCTCTACTGATGCCTTTATGGCAGCCCTGAGGAGATTCATAGCTCGACGTGGGAAATGCTCCATCATCTATAGTGATAATGGGACTAACTTCATTGGTGCCAATAGAAGAATGCAGGATCTCCAAAAATTATTCCTTTCAACCAGCTTTTGTGAAGAGATAAGGAATTCATTAGCGATGGAAGGCATCACGTGGCACTTTATACCTCCCAGCTCTCCACACTTTGGCGGACTGTGGGAAGCAGCTGTCAAGTCCATGAAGTACCACTTGAGAAGAGTTGCGGGTAATGCGCTATTGACATTTGAGGAGCTATGTACCCTTACTGCACAGATAGAAGCCTGTCTTAATTCTCGCCCCCTATTTGCCTTATCTAATGACCCCAGTGACCTTAATTATTTATCACCTGCTCACTTCCTAATTGGTGCCCCCCTTACAACCATCCCTGAGCCTGACATTACTGACCTGCCCATCAACAGATTGTCTCGATGGCAGCGTATCCAGTCAATGCAGCAGCAGTTGTGGAAGAGGTGGTCTGCCGATTACCTGAAGTCACTGCAGCAGAGGAAAAATGGACCTGTCCCAAGGAGAACCTAGCTACTGGAACAGTTGTTCTTCTGAAGGAGGACAATCTTCCTCCTCTCTGTTGGAAGCTGGCTGTGGTGGAGACTGTTCACCCTGGGAAGGATAGACTTGCACGAGTGGCTTCCATCAGAACAACCAGTGGTCTTTTTAAACGACCTGTTAACAAGTTAATTCCATTACCTATTGAGAACTAAACAGTATTTTTGTGGCTAAAACATGTGTTTCATGTGAATATTTTTTCTTGTTCATTTCAGAGTGTAATTATGGTGTTGTGTGTGTGATTTGAACTGAGAGCTTATAGTGTGCTTAATTCATACTGCATAATAATAGATGAGGACACAGTCAACCTACTTAGTACCTTCTGTTAACAGTGTGTAAATATTTTGTTGCTTGTGTTTCTGTTTTGCCTATGTTTATATGTATATTTTGTTGAATGATCAACTCATTTTGGTTACTGTACATGAACTCTGTATGTCAGTGCCTGTGTGATATTTGAACTGAACTCTCATGAATGCATATCAGGCAATTTAATTCGGTTGAGTCATGGTGATTCAACGGTGGGGAGCATGTTCCGGCCTAGCTATGGCTAGACCACCTAGTTGCTCGCTACCACTCCCTAGGACAGATAGCAGCACCCTTCAGCACTCAGCCGGAAGTGGTGTGGATGGAAGGGGATGAGAGACTGTTAAGCTTGGGTGCCTCGTGCGAGAGGACACGAAAACATGTGACTGACTATTACCGAGGGCATCAGCCCATTAGTACTCAGTATTATGTATTAATGGTGTGTTATAAGTGTCGTAAGTGTAATAAATGTTGTTATTTAATCAAGTGAGTGATTTACGTACAAAACAATGTGATTAGAACATTAAAATAGGTTGAAACATTACAAGACTAGAATCGAACACTGCACTCGATGTTGTTAACCTCAACATGTGATTAGAACATTAAATTAGATTGAAACATAACAAGACTAGAATCGAACACTGCACACGATGTTGTTAACTTCAACATGTGATTAGAGCATTAAATCAGATTGAAACATAACAAGACTAGAATCGAACACTGCACTCTATTTTGTTAACCTCAACATGTGATCAGAACATTAATTGATGTGTTCAAAACACTAAATAATTGATTAAGACTAGAATAGAACACGATACGATATGTTTGAGGATACCTTTATGCATATCGAGTAACTGCAGTGATGCATGTTTAGACTTGAACACATACTGCTGTTTAAAACATATTACAACTAGAATCGCATACTATAGTTCGATGTTGTAGAACACTGCATTACAGGACTAGAATCAAACACTGTTCAGAAAAAAAATTCTCTTCTCAACATACTTACTGAGCTAGACGATAACATACTTACGAATTTGCTCAACACCTTCTTTCTTGCTCTGTACTTCTTCGAGAAGAAGGAGTAGGAGGAGGAGAAGGTAATACCTAATCTAAAATAAAAGAATATGCCAATTCTTCATTATTTATTTATATTAAATACTACAACTTTAGCTAACTTACGCTCTAAGTTTAGAGCCCTTCTTGGGACTTAGCCTTTTACGAATGTGCAGCTAGCTGTTAGACATTGCAACAGTATAACCCCTTACTTCTGTAATGCCGATGATAATTCTCGATGTGCTTAAAAAAAGAACAAAATGTATGAATGTAGCCTTAGCACATGCATCGCACATAGTGGTGATGGGACATGAAAGGGCAAGTCAGCTAGCCTAGCTATCTTTACAACCATGCAACTGAAACATCTATATTACCTAGCGTAAAAGCACTTGCATCGCCATAGTGATGATGGTATATGAAAGGGTAAATTTCTTTGTTAGCTATATCATCTAATTGAAGGTAGCGTTAGCACATTCCCATTTTTACATACACAGTACTCGCCTTGCACATAGTGATGATAGGATATGAAAGGACAAGTCAGCTAGCTTAGCTATCTTTAACTCGAAGATCTTTTTGCCTAGCGTAGAAGCACTTGTAATGATAGGATATGAAAGGGTAAGTTGGATGGATCGTCTGTCTGAAAGTAGCGTTAGCACATTCTCATGTTCTCATACACAGCACTTGTATTACACGTAGTGATGATAGGATATGAAAGGGTTACAAAAGTTACTTGGTTTGTTAACAGCTAACCTAGCTCTCTTTAACTCGAAAACCTTTATCGCCTAGCGTGAAAGCACTTGTCATAATAGAATATGAAAGGGCAAGTCAGCTAGCCTAGAGCTGCGATGTTCAGAAGAAACCAAGTTTCAACCTATAGAGGTCAGACATTGTTGTGTGTTTGAAGTTACAAGATTAACCTCTTCCTTGTCTACGCCTTCTAATCCTCCTATCCTAGAATGCTAAAACAATGAGCTAGGCTAGCTATCTTTACAAGCAGGCAACTTAAAGGTTTTTATTACCTAGTGTAGAAGCACTTGTAATAATAGGATATAAAAGGGTAAGTTAGTTTGTTAACAGTAACTTTCTGAAGGTAGCGGTAGCAGATTCTCATGTTTACACACAGAGCACCTGCCTCATACATAATGATGATGGGATATGAAAGGGCAAGTCAGGTAGCCTACAACGTGAATATGTTTATTACCTAGCGTAAATGCACTTGCATCGCACATAGCGATGATGGGATATGAAAGGGCAAGTCAGCTAGCCTGCAACTCGAAGATGTTTATTACCTAACGTAAAAGCACCTGCATCGCCCATAGTGATGATAGGATATGAAAGGGCAAGTCAGCTAGCCTGCAACTCGAAGTTGTTTATTGCCTAGTGTAAAAGCACTTGCATCGCACATAGTGATGATGGGATATGAAAGGGCAAGTCAGCTAGCCTAGCTATCTTTAAATTAAAGACCTTTATCGCCTAGCGTAAAAGCACTTGTGATGATAGGATATAAAAGGGTAAGTTAGTTTATTAGCTAGCGTAGAAGTTGCTTTCGAACAAAAATGCAAACACTAACTAACAGTTTAGGCTTACTTTAAGTTGAATGCTGCAAACTGAAGAATAGTTACTAGAATAATATTCACAGCAGACAGTGATTTTCTAAAAACAAAGAAAAAATCGTAAATAATAATAATAATAATAATAATAATAATAATAATCATGGAATTAATCTTACCTTTTGTTTTTACCACTAGACGGTAGGTAGGAAAGTAGAGGATGCACACACACACACTTAACACAGACGGAGAACTGCGAGGAGCGCTTCACACAGGCTTGTTACTATGTAGCTATGTAATTTGCAAACGTCTGCACTACAGTTGTAACGAAATGTTACTGCAACAAGATTTCTTCGGAGTGCCTTTAGAAGAGACGCTGAGTTCTACAGGCTGACGTATTTAAGTACTGCCAGACTAAGCCAGGATCGAACCTGCTGTTTTCGAAGATGCCGAGGTGCCGGAATTTAGGAGTTCTGCAGGCTGATGTATTATACTAGCGGTTCGAACCTGGGAGGGCCAGCGCGCGATCTTCGACCTCTGAACTTAACCGGGGCACTAACCTAAGCAAAGAACCGTCTTCTACGGTATCCCTTGCCTGAAGGTAGACAGGGTTGCTGAGCTGAGTTGCGATTCTCAAGAGCACTGAGCTAAGACCACATCTACGGTATCCCCTTCCTGTACTTGGCAGGGCGCTGAGCTGAGTAAAAAGAGAAGGAGTCAGCATCTACGGTATCCCTTGCCTGTAAGTAGACAGGGGCGCTGAGCTGAGTTGCGATCCTCGAGAGCACTGAGCTATGACCACATCTACGGTATCCCCTGCCTGTACTTAGCAGGGTGCTGAGCTGAGTAAAAAGAGAAGGAGCCAGCATCTACGGTATCCCCTGCCTGTAGGTAGACAAGGGCGCTGAGCTGAGTTGCGATCCTCAAGAGCACAAAGCTAAGACCACATCTACGGTATCCCCTGCCTGTACTTGGCAGGGTGCTGAGCTGACTAAAAAGAGAATGAGCCATCAACTACGGTATCCCTTGCCTGTAAGTAGGCAGGGGTGCTGAGGTGAGTTGCGATCCTCGAGAGCACTGAGCTAAGACCACATCTACGGTATCCCCTGCCTGTACTTGTCAGGGTGCTGAGCTGAGTAAAAAGAGAAGGAGTCAGCATCTACGGTATCCCCTGCCTGTAGGTTGACAAGGGCGCTGAGCTGAGTTGCGATCCTCAAGAGCACAAAGCTAAGACCACATCTACGGTATCCCCTGCCTGTACTTGGCAGGGTGCTGAGCTGAGTAAAAAGGGAATGAGCCATCATCTACGGTATGTCTTGCCTGTAAGTAGACAGGGGTGCTGAGCTGAGTTGCGATCCTCGAGAGCACTGAGCTAAGACCACATCTACGGTATCCCCTGCCTGTACTTGGCAGGGTGCTGAGCTGAGTAAAAAGAGAAGGAGTCAGCATCTACGGTATCCCCTGCCTGTAGGTTGACAAGGGCTCTGAGCTGAGTTGCGATCCTCAAGAGCACAGAGCTAAGACCACATCTACGGTATCCCCTGCCTGTACTTGGCAGGGTGCTGAGCTGAGTAAAAAGAGAAGGAGCCATCATCTACGGTATCCCTTGCCTGTAAGTAGACAAGGGTGCTGAGCTAATGCAAGGAGGCGAAAAATCTGGATTCCTAGAAAACTCTCAAAACCCTAAGTGGGCTTATGGCCTAAAGATACAGAGGCTAAGCCTATTCTGCGCCAGGGTGACTAAGTCAGGAACATTAAATTCCATAAGAGTATTAAGAATTTTTTTTTTGCTAGGGGCTTTACGTCGCACCGACACAGATAGGTCTTATGGCGACGATGGGATAGGAAAGGCCTAGGAGTTCGAAGGAAGCGGTGGCCTTAATTAAGGTACAGCCCCAGCATTTGCCTGGTGTGAAAATGCGAAACCACGGAAAACCATCTTCAGGGCTGCCGATAGTGGGATTCGAACCTACTATCTCCCGGATGCAAGCTCACAGCCGCGCGCCTCTACGCGCACGGCCAACTCGCCCGGTATTAAGAATTTTAGGGGATAAGAAAGTTAGTCACCCCAAACCAAGTTGAATGGGAAACAACAGAGGGTAATCACCCTTCGTTCCCTTACAATACATATTTCTCAGTAGGGAATACAACAGAGTCCTTAGACTGACCGAAAATTTTACATTTAAACGACCAGTTTTAGAAATTTACATAAAAGAAAAGAGCTTTGGAACCTTCCCCTCAAGCTATCTGCCGGAACTATCACATGTTATGAAAATTCTGCCATTACTTTGAGTTGCTGGCCCTTCCGAACGCCGATGTGAGGACCCTGCCCCCTTAGTTCACGCCGCACACATTAGACTGGTGTGATGAAGATGACCATATGGCCTTAAAGCGCCCAGCTTTTATAGGATCTCTTTACAGATAAGCTGGATGCCTGTACACACCCCCAATTTGAATTGGCCAAAGAAAATATTTACAAAATTTCTTATTGGTTAATAGATAGAGGAGATTAAGGGGTCAGAAGTGTTGACAACCTTCACTCAAGAACAAAACAATCCTCAAAAAATAAGGTTAGCCAACTATGAAGATTAACTTTCCCTTAAGAATTCATTGTCATTAATACGGCCAGAGGGAGCACTTAAGTCGATGTTAGAGACATCTAATAGTTGAAAATCCAAGTAACTTGTATAACATTAGTTCAAGTTCATTTACATACGTGGCCTTATAGAAGGCGCTCAGTTTAACTGGACAGGGAAGGTGTACCCCCTGTAAACATTCAAAGGCAACTGACACGTTAGAGTATAATTCTTGAGTTATTTACAAAAGACATAGGGTTTAAACGTACAAGCTACGGTTTACAATTCCTTGGATGGGAATGACTGTACTTCCATGTTTGTAAAAAGTAAAATTCCTGTTATTCATTCAGCAAAACGCAATATATTTACATAATTCAACAAGTTTACTCCTTGATTTTGCAGTATTGTAGTTTATGAGATAATGTAAACCCAAGCAACTACAAGCCACAGGTTATCTACCTTCACTCTGTATTATATTAGAAATGTTTTTAAAGCACTTCTCAAAAGATATTAGTGCTAATTGTAATTCACTGCGCGCAGTACAAACGCGTTTGAGGTTGTTGGCGAACTCTTTAGTGTATCCAGTCAAAATATATAAACTGCAATGAACATAAATGACTTCTTTCTTACAACGTAAATTGAACATGACGTGGGTTTCTTCCCTCTTTCTTTCATTATTTCCTGTCTCCAATTCAAACTCGGGTATCGCCGCAGTAAAAAATGAAATGTCGTATGGCTTTTAGTGCCGGGATATCCCAGAACGGGTTTGGCGCCCTGCGCGTCGTGATGAGGATGAAATGATGAAGAAGACAACACATACACCCATCCCCCGTGCCGTAGGAATTAACCAATGATGGTTAAAATCACCGACCCGGCCGGGAATCGAACCCGGGACCATCTGAACCGGAGGCCAGCACGCTGACCGTTCAGCCAACGAGTCGGACATCGCCGCACTGATGAAGAGTGGCTATGAGAACTTCGTCCAACCTTCACGGCTTGTGACGTAACCACAACGTCACTGTGGTCTGCCAGCACGCCCGCTTAAAGTGTTGTGTGCCCGCGGGACGAAATGCCCAGCATGAGCACCTCTGCTTTAGGCTATACCAGTCGATAATGTTGCTGGGAACTGGGAGATACAGGTGAATGCGGAATTAAAACGTACACTGGCAGTCTGTAAGCTGATGAGGTGGAAAACCATTTTGTTGAACTTGATGCGTACAAAATGGATTTTTGAAAATGAGCTTCAATTTTCAAGATTTTAGTGTTTCAAATCCTAGGCACCTGTTAACGGCCATCCGGCTCCTTGGCTGAATGGTCAGTGGTGAAACCTTCGGTTCAGAGGGCCCCGTTTCGATTCTCGGCCATGTCGGGAATTTGAATCGCTACCAACTTAATTCTTCCAAATAATAGTAATAATAATGTTATTGTTTATACGTCCCATTATTTACTTTGGATGGAGTTTGGAGACGCCGAGGTGCCGGAATTTTGCCCCGCAGGATTTTTCTTACGTGGCAGTAAATCTACCGACACGAGGCTGTACGTACTCGAGTACCTTCAAATACCACCGGGCTGAGTCAGGATCGGGGTAAGGGTGTTAGTGTTTGACCAAACACACACTTCTTCACATTCACTCAACATGGCCAACAACTGCAGAAACACAGAATAGTGAAAATATTTCCCGGCGCAAGGAAGGGCATCAAGCCGTAAAACAGAGTCAAGTCCAGATATGTGACACAACTTCTCACCTCTACCGCATTAGGGTGTTGTAACAGTGGTACAAGCCGTCATTCGGAGACGTGTTCTCGTGGAGTTTGCTGAAGTTCTGAGGTTGTAGAGGAGGCTTCGGCCTACTGGTGACCAAAGCTGCTCAGTGCTCCGACAGCTATACACTCCGACCGACCAACCGAGCAGAGGAGGGGAGGCCACGCATCTACCGTGGCTCTACGCCTCTGTATTCCGAAGACGGGGCTGGACTGATCCCCACTGTCGGCTCCACTGAGAATGGTTTTTCGTGCTATTCCATTCTCTTGCACTAAGGCCGGGACATTTCCTAGCTCAGGCCACGGCTGCCAACCCCCTTCGGTTTACCCACCACAAATCTCCTGGCCTGAGAGACAGTGTCACAGTCCAAGAAAACAATTCAGTAGTAAGAGTTCTGATACCCCACTTTTCCAGACGACACACATTTTCAAATATTGGTAATTTGAAATATGTTTAATATACTGCTTGACGGGCTGAGTGGCTCAGACGGTTGAAGCGCTGACCTTCTGAGCCCAACTTCGCAGGTTCGATCCTGGTTCAGTCCGGTGGTATTTCAACGTGCTCAAATATGTCAGCCTCGTGTCGATAGATTTACTGGCACGTAAAAGAACTCCTGAGGGACAAAATTCCAGCACCTCGGCGTCTCATAAAACTAAAAAAGTAATTCGTGGAATGTAAAGCCAATAACATTATTATTAATATATTGACTGTAGAGCAGATGCCGAGCAAAGTGGCTGCGTGGTTTTGGGCACGTAGCTATCAGCTTGCATGAGAAAGGTAGTCCTTTCTAACCCCACTGTCGGCAGCCCTGAATATCGTTTTCCATGGTTTCCTATTTTCACACCAGGCAAATGCTGGAGCTCTACCTTAATTAAGGCCACGGTCGCTTCCTTCACACTCCTACCCCTTTCCTATCCCATCGTCGCCATAAGACCTACAGTATCTGAGTCGGTACGACGTAAAGCAAAATATCGTAATAAAAATAAGGAATTTTGTCTGGAAACTTTCAGATTCAGAAACATCAAACACTTTCTTTCTTTATTTCTTTGTTTTACAAGTTGCTTTACGTCGCACCTAGACACACAGGTCTTAATGGAACAGGAATGGGCTAGGAGTGGGAAGGAAGTGGCCGTGGTTTTAATTAAGGTACGAAAATAGGAAACCACGGAAAACCATCTTCAAGGCCACCGACAGTGGGGTTCGAACACACTGTCTTGCGAATACTGGATACTGGCCGCACTTAGGCGACTGCAATTATCGAGCTCTTTCGCTTTCTTTCATTCTTTGTTTGTTTGTTTGATTGTTTGTTTGTTTGTTTGTTTGTTTGTTTGTTTGTTTGTTTGTTTGTTTCTTTCTTTCTTTCTTTCTTTCTTTCTTAATCCGTTTGCCCTCCAGGTTTGCTTTTTTTCCTCTGACTCAGTGAGAGATCCCACCGCTACCGCCTGAAGGGCACTGTCCTGGAGTGTGAGACTTTGGGTTGGGGATACAACTGGAGAGGAGGACCGGTACCTCGTCCAGGTGGCCTCACCTGCTCTGATAAACAGGGTCCTAGTGGAGGGGTGGTAAGATTGGAAGGGATAGGAAAGGAACAGGGAAGGAAGCAGCCGTTGCCTTACATTAGGTAGGCCTACCATCCCGGCATTTGCGTGGAGGGGAAGTAGGAATTCATCGAAAACCACTTGGAGGGTGGCTGAGACGGTAATTGAATCACCCTCTACTGAGCTGACCTCCGGAGGCTTAATGGACCCGATTCCGGCCCTCGTATCACTTTTCAAATTTCGAGGCAGAACCGGGAATCAAACCCGGGCCTCCGGTGATGGCAGCTAATCACACTAATCACTGCACAACATCAAACACTTATTATTACAATTGTCTGTCTGGTAGAGTAATGGTTAACACTATTATCTGTCATAATCAGGGACCGGGTTCGATTACCGATGCCGCTAGATATTAAAGGAACAAGCAGCTCGCATCAATTGTGGAGGGAGGGGGTAGGGGATCCGGGACTTGGACACGAATTTACATGTTTACAAGTGATCCTCCGTTATCACGCAATAACTTGAAAATGTTCTGGAAACCACAGGCAATCAGCCATCGCTTCCGGCAAAGGGTCAAAGTACCAAAAATCTTCCAGTCTTGTTTTGTTCACTGACTTTTTGCTTTAATTGCTTCCGGTGGAGAGATTTAAACACCTTCTCTTCCCACTCACTATTTTGTATAGAATTTCCCAGGTAGAAAAATAAAAAGTTTGAGTGTTCTCTTCTCGACCACGATGAACAAACAAATGACGAAATAGTGGATGACTTGAATGTTGCAACAGTGTTATCTTCATAGGAAGAACTCCCATCTAACTCCAGTAGGAACATGTAAAGGTATCTCGATATTATTTGAGCGGGAATAGGGCACATTCATCATAGCATTCCAGCTATTCAATCCCTACTCTGAGGCACTGATTGGAATAAGCAGTGTGAACATTTAACGGAATAATGGCGGAGGATTGTTCGTTGCTATCTACAGCCTGGTCATTGCAGCACTGGGACTTTGGACCGTTAGATCGACAGCGTTAACAGTGAGAAAATGTGCGGTTCTTCATTTGATCGAGTATGATAACATTGCTTTTAATCGCTACATTCCTACTGACGACATTGCAATGCCCTATGTTGACTTCATCTAGGAAAACCATAAAGACAGTCTTTCTGAGAATTCCGTAGCGAAGCATGGGTACATCAGCTAGCTATAAATAGATCAGATAACATGCCTTGATATAAAGTTGGTCCATGCGCCGCCCGAGTACGTTTACTTTTAAGAGTTATGAATGAAAACCTACAACCTGTTTTCCAGTCAGTGACGGGTCAAGGATGGAATGAATGAAGCCCCATCTTGCGGGGAGGATAGGAATTGTGCCGGCTGCCGAGGCCTGTCGTACTTCTCTGGGGAAATGATTAATGACTGACAGATGAAATGAAGTGATATTGAAGAGTGCTACTGAAATGGAAAATGACAGAGAAAAACCGGAGTACCCGGAGAAAAACCTTTCACGCCTCCGCTTTGTCCAGCACAAATCTCACATGGAGTGACCGGGATTTGAACCACGGAACCCAGCGGTCATAGGCCGACGCACTGCCACCTAGCCACGGAGGCTTTTTTAGGATTTATATTAGCTGTTAATTATGCGTCAAGTTATTAGCTGATTGATATTTTACGAACAATATTATTTTGTGGTTTTAGGGTTACAGTCGTGTGTTTAATTTAAAGTGTTTGTTTATTTAGTTTCGCGTTGAATTTCGTTCTTGTGACAGCCCGTATTGTGTGGGAAGTAGTTGATTCTTTCAAATAAATAATAAAGATAACTGATAAGTGAATGTACCTGGTGTATCCATAAGTATTTTCCGGTTTCAATAAGAGATGGCGCCAGTGAATAATACGCAGTGTATGAATTTGACACATACGTCAGTTTGATCGCTTGATATTTACCTATACTAGACTTAACTAAAGTTGGTGTCCGACAGGTAAGGTTGGAGGGAGGAGCACTGCACGTGCCATTTCACGACGTTGCCACATTCCAGCATTCCTTTCTACGTACTCTTACCCCTCGCTTCCGGCTCACTTGTTCCCCCCTTCATTCTGACCGCTGTGATCTGTTGTAGACAACCTGGCCAGGCGGTGTCGTCCCATTTGCGATCACTGTTATACAATCAGGTTCTTATCAGTGACAGTGACAGGTTTGGCAACTCCCAGCAAGACGAGCTGCCCTGAAGTGTTACCTCCATGGCAACCGCGGTCGCCCCACCCTCGTTTCCATGGCAACCACACAGCCACTCCCTTTATCCCGCCTCGGCAGGCAGTAAACGAACCTCCCTCTAAGAAATGCCAGACGCCAACTCTTATTATTAGCAGTATAGCAACACACAAAAGTTGAGTCCGCCGAACACTAGCGTCTGTGTTGCATTATTCGGTAATCATGTCGACGTTTGAGCCTGAAACAGAACATTTGCGGCACCCATTGCTTTTCTTATTGAAGCAAAAGGAAAAGGTTGTGGAAAATCATCGTTTGCTGGTAGAAACATTATGGTGAACACGCTCCATCCTTTATAACATGTGAGGCAATTTAAACGTGGTGATTTCAAAGTGAAAGACAGTGCGCGCTTTGGTAGGCCACAAAAGTGCGAAGACGAGCAATTGAGGGCGAAGCCCGGCGAAACCCTTAATGCACAACGCTATCGCCAACAAATGATTAAGTTAAATCAGGCATTGATCGAAAGACGACCAGAATGGGACAGGAGACATGGCAAAGTGATTTTGTTACATGACAATGCCCCGTCTCACACAGCAAAACCAGTGGAAGACACCTTGAAATCGCTTGGATGGGACATCCTTCCGCACCCACCGTACTACCCCGACCTGGCGCCATCTGACTATCACCTCTTCTCATCAATGGGGCACGCGCTCGCAGAGCAGCTCTTCAGCAATTTCAAGGTTGTTGGAAAAACGCTCGACGAATATTTTGCCGCAAAGGACAATCAGTTTTTTTGGCATGGTGCTCATAACTTACCTGAAAGATGAGCAAAGGGCGTAGAAACCTCTGGCCAATATCTTGAATAACCAAAAAATGTATTTCCCTTTAAAATTACCTGTTTTCTTTACCACAAAACCCGGCAAAAACTTATGCTTACACCCGGTATTTACGCTTCGCGCTATGGATACGATTCATACGATTCCTGCTGTCAATGGGACTGTCACCTACTAGCCTCCAAAAGCCTCAATCTGTGAATCCAACACTAATCTCTGTCATTTTGTACATTTTCTTTCTCACCTCTTCTCACCCGCATGCCGATGGAGGCCGAACTGACACGGCATCCAGAGTGTCACAAGTCAACTCAGCGACTCCGAAAACTACCAATTCAACTCTAATGTAGATCGCTTCCGATAATTTTTATATGCCACTTCCTCCCCTCTCCACTCCTAAGGGTGCTACACAGGGCGGCCGTACCATATGTGCTTAAGTGCTGCAGCACATTGTCTATTTGAAAAAATAAATGACTTTAATAATATTATCTACAATCAAATATAATGTACTGAAGAAGTCGTCGGCGAAAGAATAGGATATCATTCAACTCCCCTCAAAACTAGTCGTGCGCTCCACGCCGAGTGCTGCGCAGATCACAGCTCAGTGAGAATTTCTAAGTTTCTGCCAGACAGCAGGAACACTTTCTTTTGCGCATGCGTGACCAACTTTTCCGATGTGCTGTGGAAAGATCAGCCAATACATCACTTCACAGTGATTCTTCGTTGACCACATGGACGCAGCACTGGTCACACTTGCATTTCGACCGAAATGAGAACGTGGCAGGTAGTGATGGGTTGGGACTGGAATCACGAAGAGTCGATTCCATATGCCCGGGGAATCGGGTGCCCGAATCCGGAATCGATTCCCACGAACTATTAGCACCATCTATGATATTGGCTGAACTTTCAGACCTACCAATGCGTTGTAATTCACCGGCAGGTAATTCCGGAGAGAATAAAACAAAAATGAAGCAAATCGGATCAGTAGAACGGGTAATAATAATAATAATAATAATAATAATAATAATAATAATAATAATAATAATAATAATAATAATAATAACAATAATAATAATAATATATTGTACCCATAAAAATGTGTTCATATCTTTAAGGTGCTTGATATTAAATTAACGAGCATGATTCTTAACCTAGGGAGTGGCTTTATCTTTGGAGCTGGTACAGAGAGAGGTACAGTTATCAATTTTAGAGATTCTTTTGATAAATTGAGTTTATTGATCCTCAAAAGCAAGTTCATATCACCTTCGTACAGCAGCGTGGAAGTGTCGTGGCTGGTTGGTACCTCCAAGTCCAGGGATGGTGCTGGACATCGACTGGGCAGGGACCACACCTGCTCGGATGATGAGTTCTGGAATGTCTCGAGGTTCTGGAAATGTCTCGACGTTCTGCAAGTCTAGACGTTCTGGAATGTCCCGACGTTCTGGAATGTCTCGAAGATTGGCACACGTTCCTGGGTTCGATTCGAGACGTAATTCACAGTTGAATTTCCTGCACGGCACTCCACACATTCATGGCACTGTCTGAACAGATATGACCTTTTAATTATGGTTACTGCACTCTAGATACTAAATCAAAACGTTCTGGAATGATCACTCGAAGAACAAGTACTGGTAGAAATGCAGGTTCATAATGCAAGCTCACTGTAAGTCAGAATGTTCTAGCGGATTACTGTCACTGCAGTCCTAAATGCATAGTTCTGAAGATTTAAGACATATTGGCAATGAACTGAATAAGTAGCACTCGGAAACTGTCCTGTTCCGTCAATAGGCGAAGTGAATAGCCATTAAACAAAATAATATTTGAAAGAAAAAGTCTGACTTCATAAATTATGGATTCACTCAATCTACTGGAACGTTCTAGGCTTTCTGGGAACGCGACATGCGTATTCGGAATTGTCACAGTCTTTAATGAGGATAAGAATCAAAATACAAGTCCCCGTGCAGCACTTGGGAAATATTGCATATTTCACAATTAAACGTAATATTGAACGTCCCCTAAGTTCCACAGTTTTTACAAGACGTAAGTTCAATGAGGCACTTGGGAAAAGTCATATCGCTCACACGAAAGTTTATGTCGGTAGGGCACAAGTTCATCCTACATGCTTGGAAAATTTCAATGTTCCAGAAATTGATTCACAAAATACAAGTTCGAATAAGTTCGAAACGTAAGTTCAATGCGGTACACAACACTCGTGGAAATTCAAAGTCCTTTCAATCGTCGTCGAATAACTAAGTCCCTATGTGGGACTTCAAAAAAAAAATAACAAAGTTCCAATGTGTAGAAATAACAAAGTTCCGATATGTCAAAATATTAAAGTCCCAACACGACACTCGAAGAAAATAAAGTTCCAACGTGTCGAAATATTAAAGTCCCAACACGACATTCAAAGAAAATAAAGTTCCAACGTGTCGAAATATTAAAGTTCCAACACGACACTCGAAGAAAATAAAGTTCCAATGACAATGTTCCAATATGTCACCTTAAGAAAATAATAAAGTCTTATCGCGACACTTGGCGAAAATAACTAAGTTCCAATGAAACGCTTCCGAAAAAATAACGAAGTTCCTATATGGCACTTTAAGAAAATATCAAAGTCCAATCACGACACACGAAAAATAACAAAGTTCCAATGTGTCAATATGACAAAGTTCCAACACGATGCTCGCAGAAAATAACAAAGTCCCAATCAGGCACCTCAAGAATATGACAAAGTCCCGACACAGCACTTAGAGAAAATACAGAAGTTCCAATACTTGGATTTCTCAGACTGTCAACCAGAAGTTCGACACACACAATACTTCTCCTGTCACCCGTGTCACAGAGACGGCGGAGTGACAGACACTGAATTCGTAGGTCGGGCGGTCCTCCTTTTATACACGTTCGCATGGAAGTGTCTAGAACTCGGGTACTATCTACCCTTATAACTTCTATAATACTCGGTGGATTTTCTTGAAATCTTGACAGATGACATCCATTGTAAAGGTTTTCAAGATGGCAGTGTCAAAATAGCGATAAAGTAGCTCAAAATGTACTTTTGAGGGTGAGCTGGAACATTACCATATATGGCACGAATAGCTGGCTTACGGCGACCACGTCACTCGCTGGGTACGTCACTGCGTTCGGCGGGCTGCCTACCTTCCTCCTCGCGCGAAATTCAACAAACATACTTCGGACTTCTCTCGTAGCGGCGTTTTCGGTACAGTATGTACCTGGGTGAGATCATTATGAAAAATGGACTGGACAAGGAAGTACTTAGGGAACGAATACGCAAACTTGAAATAGCCTACCAAACGTCATGCACGATCTACAACAAAAAATGCCTTTTCCAAAACACTAAGATACGTCACTATCAAACGGTTCTGAATCCAGCGGTTATGTATACAGCAGAAAACCCGATCCCTAATTGCCAATAAAGGACTCCTCGAAGAATTCGAGAAAAAGGAGCGCAGAATCCTTAGGGGAATCACGGGATACAACTAGACTACATGAATGGCATCCATAAAAAACTACAGTTCTAGCCCTTCAGCAAGCAATTCGATGTTGAATACATCCTACCGATATGATCTACGAATTTTAGGTAAATATAATAAAGTATGAGAATATATTATTCATTTATTTAAAAAATTACAATCCTTTTCTTAATAATCTTTATCCGTTAGAACAGATTAGCAGTTTTCCTTTTTCTACCACTACGAGCGATATTGTGAGTCAATGCAGAGTTTCAGTTAAGCCCTTATAACTACTTTCGGTATGGATATATTTCAAAAAATTAATAAATGCCTCAGGGTATTGAACCAAGGAACATATTACAGAAAGAATTATGTAAATAAATTAATCTGGCTAATATATGAATCAAAAAGGAAACGAGCAAAGAAACAAGCGATTTTGGGCTGTTTTACCGGAACTACACTTAGGCCGGAAGTATATTTTGAAATTTGATTTTTTTGTTCCATATAGCTATCCAATGCTGGTAATTTTTAAAATTTCTGGGCCCTTTAGCACTTCAACTTGCGGTATAATTGACCAATTGCTTAATTTTACGTTTTTGTCTGTTAAGATGAGTTTTTAACTTCAACAGATCCAAAAAGGAAGGAGTAGCGTTATCAACTCGAGTTAACAAGCTGTTAAAGGCGTACCAACTGACCAAGAACACCTACGACATAATGTGCCTTTCCATAAAACTAAAATGAAGTACTACCAGACAGTCATTCACTTTGAAGCCTTATATGCTTCAGTATGTTTAATATTCAGCAGGAATGGACTCATGGACAAGCACGAATTCCAGGAGTGAAAAATATTGAGGAAAATATTGGGACCAGTCAAGGAAGGGAAACAAATCACGGACGTGGCCAGGAAGAGACGCCTAGCACTTTAATGGACACGTCTACAGGATGCATCATGCCAGGCTGATCTTCAAGCTTTTCGCTTATTGGTAAAAGAGAAAGACCAAGTCATCGTGGTTGATGGATGTAAGCGAAGATCTACGGGAACTGGGAGGAACAGAAAGAGACTTAAAAGACTGGGCATCTCTCAGGAGGATACTTAAACAAATGAGGTTCCAGGACATGTTGCCAAGAAGCAAGACAGATACCCTCTGGACAAAGGAGTTGAAGTAACAACACAGCCAGGGGATACGCAATTTGTGGGCAAACATCAAACCGGTAGGAAATCGGAACGACAGGAGGTGTGTCTGACAACCACCACCCCTTCCTCTCATTCCCAGTACGTTTCATCTATCAGTGCCATTGTTCCGTTAATTGTTATATGAGAACAAGGGGTGAGGAAGATGGATGGTGGAAACGACTTTTACTTTCCCCGTAATATTAAAAGAAGCGTTCTGATAGATAGTGCTGGACGGTGGAGAATTGCACGTGCCAATGCACGGTGTTGCCACATTCTTTCCCTTCCCTTCCGGATCACTTGTTCGTTCGTTCAGGCCACTGTGTTTTGTTGTAGGTAACGCAGAAGTGAGAGTTTTGGCAACTCCAAGCAGCTTTACCTCCATAGCAACCGCAGTGGGTCTGCCCACGTTTCCATGGCAATAACACCCCATACTCCCTTCACCCCACCGAGACAGGCAGTAAACGGGTCTTCTTCTACGAACTGTCAGAAATCATTTTTCAATATTAGGAATATAATACACATTATTAACATTACGTGCTCAGGCACTGCCAGTCTTCGGAATGCCATCGGTATTTCCTGGAAGGGACGAATAGACCAGACCGATGACGTGGTCGGCCTCTCCTTGTATAGTTTTCGTCTGGTTTCTCCGCAGACCTTCTGGAAATTGGAACGAGAATATTGTTCTGTAGTCGTATCTCGAAGATTCCAGTACTTCATCGCCCGAGATATAAATACAGGGTCGCGACGACCATGAAGTTGTTGTGTTGGAGTGTTGAGTGTGCGCGCGCGTGTGTGTGTGTGCGTGTGTGTGTGTGTGTGACATTTGGTATGAGTAGAGTTGGAGCACTGTTAATTGTTATTGTTGTGAGGAGTATTCCGTGCTCGTTAGCACTGTTGAGCTGCTGCTGTTTAACTGTCATTGTTAAGTAGGTAGTTCACTGTGTGGAGTAACTACCTGAATTGTCTGCGTAAGTAACGGACTTTCTCTGGAGTCGAGCTATGGAACAGTCGACGCGTGCTGTTTCGGGCAGCAGCCCTGTGTTCGAGCATGTTGATGCGCATTCTTTCGTGTGTGAAGTGACTGAGAGTCCTGGGACGAAGTAATAGTGAGGCCTGTCACGAAAGAGTATAGTGTGTTCAAGGTAAAGACTGCCCAGCTGGGGTACTGCTCGAGAGACTTGAAAATAGACAGCAATTATTGGAGTGTTTCATTCATGGTTGAATAGAATTGTGTGTGTTTGTGTGTATGTGATAATTGGGTTACCCTGAATTAAATTAGATCGATAAAAAAGACAGTATTTTATTTGTAATATTGTTAACTAATAATATTAACTATGAATAAGTAATGCTACTAATAATTAATTATGTTAATAAGGAGGATATTATAATATTCCTTCTGTGTGTACCCACTTCTTGAATATTAACCTGATACATGGTTTCTTATATCCGATAAGGAAAGTAATGGTTGTACCCTGCGTAGGTTTACAACATTCCCACAGGAGAAGGAAAGAAGGAAAAGCGCACGACCCCGGGCCTGTTTCAAGATAACATTCCTTTCAGAAAATAACCACACTTATTTTAAATGCAGGCAGCCAACAAAGCCCAAAGGGGGCGGAGGAATTGCCTAAAACATACGGCACAATGGTCATTGCTTGTTTGTTTGTTAGCCGGGTTGAGTGGTTCTGACGGTTGAGGCGCTGGTCTTCTGACCCCAACTGGTAGGTTTGATCCTGGTTCAGGTCTGTGGTATAAGAAGGTACTCAGTACGTCAGCTTCGTGTCGGTAGATTTACTGGTATGTAAAAGAACTCCTGCGGGTCAAAATTCCGGTACCTCGGCGTCTCCGACAACTGTCAAAAGTAGTTAAGAGGGTCGCGAAAACAACATTATTATTATTATTATTATTATTATTATTATTATTATTATTATTATTATTATTATTATTATTATTATTATTATTATTATTAAAACATTTAAGCTCTTTAGACCTTTTCAATCGTCAAATTCCTATCGTTTCGCCTCAATGTAGCAGTGCGCTCATCAGTTAGATTGCTACACCTTTCCAAGACGCTGGCGGCTAGTGCGTCGTTTAGCCTCCTGTGTAGGACAATGCAATGACGGTGCACTGGGGAAAGCATGTGCCTTCACTTATATAAGTGCTTTTGGCCTTTATATTAATGATTGATGTTATTATTGTTTGTTTGTTTTTGTTTGTTCGTTTTGTTCGTTTGCAATATAATCAGGGGAAATATGTTAGGGAGGGTACTTAATGATATTTGGCAATAAGTTATGGCAAGGGCAGTATGAGACTTTTCGTTAATCATTTAGCAATTCATGTTAAATGGAAGGGAGGCTGACAGAACGGTCTGAACATAAGAAAACCAAAAGAATTGCTAATATCTCCCGTAATATTAGTCTGTTTGAATTAATGCGTGCCTTAACGCTATAATTCACGATATTAGAGAGCTCTACCCTAAAATGAAATGGCGTATGACTTTTAGTGCCGGGAGTGTCCGAAGACATGTTCGATTCGCCAGGTGCAGGTCTTTTGATTTGACTCCCGTAGGCGACCTGCGCGTCGTGATGAATATGAAATGATGATGAAGAGTCACATACACCCAGCCAAAGTGCCAGCGAAATTAACCAATGATGGTTAAAATTTCCGACCCTGCCGGGAATCGAACCCTGTGACCAAAGGGTAGCACGCTAACCACTTAGCCATGGAGCCGGACAGTTGTACCCTGTGACTCATATATAGAAGGAAATTAAGAATATGGAATAATGATGAACAAATTGATAAGACTCTTCATTGTCTTATGTGAGCAAAATTTATGTTTGGTCCTCATCCCAAAGGCTGTTTGGATCCTCAACATCTCCACTATTAGCTGCTATAGATGGCCTAGGCATCACTGAAGAGGCGTACTAGGGAAGTGAGGAGTGAGGTTGTTTCTCCTTGCTTTCCTCACCGAGCCAGAAGATGCTATTACATATCAGTCTCTCAAGCCCACTGAAATGCATGCACCAACCGACCTCATGAGCAACATTTTCACACTATTCATAGAAGGCAAAGCCGTACCTGGCGGGGGGGGGGGAGGTTAATGGGGTTCAAACACCTCCAAAATAAAAGTGAAATTGACAAATGTAAACAGCTTAAGCGTGTTTTGAAATAGCCTACAATAAATTAGAGATACTATTTTTTAAAGCCTTTGCAAAATAAAGAATTGAATTTAACCTATAAAATATAAGTTATGCCATCTTTAAATGATTCTCTATGAATATAGTTAACAAATTTACTGAAAACATAAATTCGACATTTTAATTTTGATGAGGTACACGGATTGTTCCGTTTTTACGTTCTTAATACATTCTACACCATAAAATCATATTCAATAAACATATGGAAATATTTACATTTTATAAAGCCACTAGAAGATTTATTGAAAAACGAACCAAACTCTCAGTATTTTAATACCTACAGTGAAACATATTTATCCTCATTTTTTAAACAAATGACAGAAATCTTTGTGTCACACTCCCTTCACCTATCAAAGCGTGTTCTGGCCACCGGACCGCGATGAATTTAGCTTTCAGATTCACCCGTTGAGTAGTAAAAGGTATCTGTTACTATAGTTTTTGTTTTCGAAAGCGACCTCCGAAATCTTAACCCCCTCCGAATAACTTTCCTTGTTAGCATGAGGAATGGCATTACTAGCATTGCCCTTACCTCAGTCACTTCCATACTGTCAAAGGCAAGGACGAGACGGAGACAGATCAATGAAAGTAACAAATATGTTCTAGCCCTTAAGAGAAAACACTAGGTCTGTCCAGCAAAGGCATTCGGCTTCCTTAAGCTTGCTTTATCCTTAACCTAGGAAAGTCTGCGATATTCATTTGACAGGAAAATCAAGATTTGTGTCGGTGAAACAAAGCATACAATTTACGTCATAGCTCAAACAAGAGCGTCTGCTAAATGACGCATAAGACGGAGCGAACTCCTTCTTTTTCATAATTAGTACATTAACATACCCTCGTAGCGGTGGTTACCCGGAAACTCTCCTGGCTGCTTTAGCAAGAACGTAGGTGTTTCTCGTTATTCACCAGAGACACGCTCTTTACTGTCTTTTGGAGAACCTTTTCTTTAGGAAATCATATCATTTAATGAACCGTTTCTGTTGAGGTGTAGTAATTACAATGACCTATGAGTTCTGGTGCGGCCTAGAGGAGAGACTTAACATGTGATACCCATACCTATCATAATTATTCCCAAGAAAGAAGGTGCTGGCTAGTATGAAATCTACCGCACCATTAGTTTAGTATATCATACATACATCATTATAGACCGTTATACCTTTCAGCGTTCAGTCTGCAAGCCTATGTGAGTTTAGTAAATGTCGTCACAATCCTCTATTTTCAACTAGTTCTGTGGCCTCATTTAGTTCTACACCTCTTATCTTTACATCTTTGGAAACTGAGTCAAACCATCGTCGTCTTGGCCTCCCTCTACTTCTCTTACCCTCCACACCAGAGTCTATTATTCTCCTAGGTAACCAATCCTCTTCCATTCGCCTCACATGAACAACCACCGAGGACCGATTATGCGTACAGCTTATCTATCGTCGAGTTCATTCCTAACTTAGCCTTTATCTCCTCATTCCGAGTACCCTCCTACCATTGTTCCCACCTGTTTGCACCAGCAATCATTCTTGCTACTTTCATGTCCGTTACTTCTAACTTATGAATAAGATATCCTGAGTCCACCCAGCTTTCGCTCGCATAAAGCAAAGTTGGTCTGAAAACGAGACCGACGTAAAGATAGTTTCGTCTGGGAGCTGACTTCCTTCTTACAGAATACTGTTGATCGCAACTGCGAGCTCACTGCTTTAGCTTTAATGCACGTTGATTCAATCTCACTTAGTATATTACCATCATGGGAGAACACACAACCTAAATACTTGAAATTATCGACCTGTTCTAGCTTTATATCACCAATCTGACACTCAGTTCTGTTGAATTTCTTACCTACTGACATCAATTTAGTTTCGGAAAGGCTAATTTGCATACCATACTCATTGCACCTATTTTCAAGTTCCAAGACTGCAGGCCTTCAGCACAATCTGCCATTAAGACCAAGTCGTCAGCATAGGCCAGACTGCTTACTACATTTCCACCTAACTGAATCCCTCTCTGCCACTTTATACCTTTCAGCAAATGATCCATGTAAACTACGAATAACAAAGGTGAAAGATTACAGCCTTGTCTGATCCCTTTAAGTACCCTGAAACAAGAACTCATTCTACCATCAATTCTCACTGCAGTCCAATTGTCAACATAAATGCCTTTGATTGATTTTAATAATCTATCCTTGATCCCACAGCCCCTCAGTATGCAAAATTTTGACACGTATTACCGATACTTACAGAAGAATGGAAGGTAAATTTGAAGCTGAGTTGGAAGATCACTTTCATTTCAGAAGAAATGTAGGAACACACGAATCAATCCTGACTTTATGTCTGATTTTAGAGGATCGAATTAAGGTCAGGCCCACGTATATTACATTCACAGATCTAGAAAAGGCATTCCATATTGTCCCCGTCAAATTTGGCGATATTTAGTATATTTCCAACAAGTAGATATTAAAAATTTTATTGTCTGCCTGGAGCTGTGACTTGTCATTTGGGGAAGTAGTGTGGCGAGCTGAGAACCAGTTTTTTCTCGTCATTCAGAAGGGCGACGTATTGAGTGAACTTCGACAAGGCCAAGGCACATCACGTGACGTGTCCATGCACTACTTGCCACGCGCGAACGACAGACAGCTTGGTTACAGAATAGTCTGAGCCAATTAAAGAAGACCTGATGACCAATTACAGTTCTAGTTGGAGTACACGCCTCCCAAGCCGAGAATATAAAAAGCCTCGTTCCGAGCAAATCACTCTCTGCTCTACTCTGAATAATCTGCTCTGAATGTTCTATTCTACGCTGCATTCTGAAGATTCTGCATTCTCTGTAATTGCTATGACCACGTGGAGGAATTATTTTCAGCGCAAGCAGACGCCCGTTCTGCCAACAATTTAGTGAACTAATTAGCTAACTCGTACGGTGTAAAAATCATCCTAAAATCCAAGTTAAGTGACTATCTAGAAGAATAATCAAAATTCTGCGTGTGTTTGTGCCCATATTTATTCTTGCCATCTCAGTTACAGCTTACGTCCGGAACTTAACAGAAGTCGTCTTGAAAGCTGCAGTACACCAACATGGATAATTCTACAATCATCTGTAACTCAACTTCATCGAGGGACATCGACTACCAAGTCCCCATGGATCTCTAAAATGTGAGGCGTCTCTGGTCATGGGAAGGAAACTGACCGGGGAAATGATGGAATGATTGACTGCTACCTGGGATCGAACCTCATCTAAAACTTGAGTACCATTTTCATTTAATTTCTGTCTCATCTTTTGTAAAACTAGAGGTCTTTAAATCGTAGAGCTATTAGTTTTGTTGTAGTTAGAAGCATTTCATTTTTCCCAATTCTTAAGGTGTCGTGGTAGACGAGTCACATGTGTGAATAAAATTTTAAAGCTGTTAGAGTAGACATGTAGTTTGTCTTTGGATGATTTCCCGTGCTTATGAGCTAAATATTTAAAAATCACTGACCACGCGACAAATCTACTTTTGTGTAATGTTGAAATTTATCGGACTTGAATTTACGTGTACATTTTGTGAGATAGGGTCGAACCTAGAGTCTTTTCAAGATCACTTGCATTCCTTAGGATCGAATCATCTGATTTTATGATATTTCACGAGGATCAGTAGATGTAATAATTACTTGATTAATAATAAAAATGACTAAAGATCGGGTAAAAGAGAATTAAACGCTCGTGAGCCATAACTTTACAGTAGATAGATTCCTTATATGTGAGATCGAATGTGCTCTGTTCATGAAGTGTCTGGAATATGACCAATCCTGCGGGATATTTGTTATGTAATTGAGTTATTGGATGAGTTATTTATGATGATTGACTTGTTCTTGTGTTATTGGGAGCGCAAGATAAATTATAATTAATGGAGCACGTGTTGCGTGTGTACTTCACGGATAGGGAATAATAATAATAATGCGATTGAGGCTCACGGACACGATAGTTTCAACTGGTAACCCATGTGCTGGTAGTGATTACGGATTTTATTGGAATCTTCGATTATAATTTAAAAGTTAGATAATTTCCATCTGTATGAGAAATATAGTCCTACCCAAGTGATATCCCTAAGTTCGATCACTAGTCACTATTAATGATAAAAATAATTTCTGTACACAAATTATCTACTACTGGATATGACGTGACCCGACCATTCTTAAAAGTCAAAAGTAAACTTGCAGGAACAGGATTCGATGTAAGTAATGTATATAAACTACGTGTTTCCCAGTATGAATGAGTGTGTGTGCGTGTAAATATGTGTATTTTTCTTGTTTCATGTTTGTTCTATTTAACTTGATCTGGTCGTGTATTTGTGACGACGCAGATTACATTCATCGTTGCGTGCTACCTTAAGAAGTAATGTTCATGCCCTTAAGGGAAAATTTGACAAGTTTAAGTCGAGGAAGACTAGGAAAGGATTTATTTTTGTTGATGAACGTGACTTAAAGGAAAGATCATTTCGTTATTTTCACAAAGGCAATCGATTTGTAAAGTAAACTATTAATTAACTAGCCCACACGTGGATAACAAAGTCTTTCTAACACATTCATATTTGAATTTTGAAATATTTTAAAATTAATCTGAAACATAAATGCCATTCAAAGATCAGAAGTAGATGTTCACTAGCTGCATAATTACTTTGAATTTTGAAAATGAGTCGCAATAATTAATTGGAAAATAATTATTTTGGAATGTTAATGACAATTGCTAAGTGAATGATGCAGTGAGAAATTAATTAGAAACACGATCGTGTGATGGTGAAGGACGTGTTAATTAAATAAGGAGAGAGATTAATAATAATGATTAGAATAATAATTAATTTTGAAGTCTTTGAAATTAATTTCGATTTTCTATTAAAGCTTATACTGGTGTTATTGACCAATGGTAAATACTTTAAATGATAAAACTTAGTAGAATTCAGCTCAAAACCACGTGTTGAGGCTACTTTAAAGTCATGAAGACTTTAACTACTTTATTGTAAAAATATCAGCAAGACAGTTATCGAGTTATTTTGTGAACCTCTCTGTTAAGATTTTTTGAATTTCTTTCAGCCGAATATTTGATTTTTAAAAGGCGGTAGGCCTAATTTTTCTTTGATTTTCGTTACAGACCAGTAAGGCTGTCCATTAAGAAATACGTGCTTCTCAATGACTGAGGAAGAAATGGATGTTATGAAAGTTCAATGTAAAAGAAAGAGTATTTTTTATTTGTGATCTGCTTGTGTTAATAAATGTCAGAGTGTTGTTTTAAAATTTTTTTTTCTGGCTTGGTCATCAACCCTTCTTTCCCTTAAATGCCTCTAGAAAACAATAGCCAATGAACAAACGGTCCCCCTTGGGATCTCTCGCTCACTGGCTGGGCTTAGCTAGGCAATAATGGGGGCAATATGTTAACTGGACCAGCTGTTTGAGATTCTGAATGTGATCGGGATCAGAGACCGAGAAAGAAGAATTATCTACAATCTGTACAAAAATCAGTCCGCAGTTGTAAGAATAGAGGGTTAGAAATAAAGCAGCAATCCGGAAAGGAGTGAGGCAAAGCTGCAGATTATCCCCTCTCTGTTCAATATTTATATAGACCAGGCGCTGAAGGATATCAAAGAGGCATTTGGAATAGGAATCACAATCCAAGCAGAAGAAATCAAAGCCTTAAGATTTGCTGCTGATATTGTTATTTTATCTGAGTTTGCAAAAGTGCCCCCGCTGAGTCCCAAACTAGCATTTATCTCAAGGGTGATCGGTCCATCTGTAAAATCTAAAATCTAAATATATACTTCGTAAGGTGCTCAAGTAATACTACAAGGTTTAGAAGAGATGACGTGGAATGTCATTAGTAGACGAATAAGTTTGAGTGGTGTTTCTAAAAATTGGTAAGATCATAAAATGAAGATAAAGTTCGAATACAAGAGAACAAATTAGGGAAAATATTCGTTTATAGGTAGGGGAGTTAGGGACTGGAATAATTTACCAAGAGAGATATTCTATAAATTTCCAAATTCTTTGAAATCATTTAAGAAAAGCCTAGGAAAACAACAAATAGGGAATCTGCAACCTGGGTGACTGCCCTAAATGCAGATCAGTATTGATTGATTGATTGATTGATTGATTGATTGATTGATTGATTGATTGATTGATTGATTGATTGATTGATTGATTGAAGGGGCATGTAAAATTTTATAGGGGTAAAGGCTGATCCACTTAAATCAATAGATGCTTAAATGGGAGGCTTCTCAATAGGGCTGGGAATATGACATTGTCGGTCACCATGGGCAGGACCAACTGTCTACAAGAAAAATATAATGGAACTGTTTCCTTTTCAAATGCAGAAGGAGCAATTGATTCAAATGAGTCAATGCAAGGTCTATCACTGTAACGAGGGTACACAGTTTACAATTCACTTATGAATGGGCTTAAAATTAAACACATACAAATCATACAATATCCATCACACCATTCTGATGTCCGAAACAATGACGAACTGGGGTCGTCCAGCGACCCTTACCGTATGACACAATCTGTATCGGTAAAACCCCTATTCTAGGTATAAATTGTTTATCTTTGCAAACGACAGTTGTTACATCAAAAATGAAATGATGGTTAACTTATTATGTATGGCATGTTCTGCCACAGCAAAGACGTAAATGGCTGGCAAAGACGTAAATGTCTGCCTCGTTGATACCTTCCTAGAATCATTCCTGAAACGATAGAAATTGGTGAACACCTGAATAATTTTAACAAATGGGGCGGCTGTATACCGAGTATATCATGGCTACCCTCCATAGTTAGCTCGTCAATATTTTTTCCTTGATTCTGCAGGCCATGTAATTAAGTATATTTCTAACAGGGTCTTGCCAATGAAGTTATAAGGAATGGCACACACAGACTGCTATGCTAAGTTACGCTAGCCCAAGCAATGCCAAGCTAAATTTTACAAATCTCCAAGGAGGCGATTTTCATAGCTGTAGATGGCTTAGGGCATCACTTTTGCTCGGCGTCTAGCAAATAGCCGCTTTACGTGTGCGACTTTCGTGAATCACACACGAGTTATTATATAATTCTGATTGAATAGATACAAAAATATACTTGTCTGTCAAATTATTGAACAGATATATCCATGAAAGACAGGTGTTGGCAATAAATAATTGAAAATCTGGAAATTGATTGTACAAAACATTTATTGCTTTACATACATCTTCACCCTGATCCTGATTTAGACGAACGCAATTTTTAATTCATCATTTCCATGCAATGCCAAGCTAAATTTTACAAATCTCCAAGGAGGCGATTTTCATAGCTGTAGATGGCAACTGGTGAACTGGTGGTATTCACCATGAAGTATTCTCCCTCCAATTTCACGAATGCAGAATCTCCTCCTCTTTCAGTTTCTCTCTTTTTCCGTCTTCCACAACAGCGGCCAATAAAAATGTATCTTCTTCAATTAATCCGCCATCTTTAAAAAGCTGCCTAGTACAGTTTAGCTTAGCTTTTTATTCGTGACATAGCACAACATAGCTAGGCATTACTTAGCATAGCGTAGCTTATCTTAGCTTTATTTATTCGTGACATAGTACAACATAGCTTGGCATTACTTAGCATGGCGTAGCTTATCTTAGCTTTATTTATTCGTGACATAGTACAACATAGCTTGGCATTACTTAGCATAGCGTAGCTTATCTTAGCTTTTTATTCGTGACATAGCACAACATAGCTTGGCATTATTTAGCATAGCGTAGCTTATCTTAGCTTTATTTATTCGTGACATAGCACAACATAGCTTGGCATTACTTAGCATAGGGTAGCTTATCTTAGCTTTATTTATTCGTGACATAGCACATTACTTAGCATAGCGTAGCTTATCTTAGCTTTATTTATTCGTGACATAGCACAACATACACTAGTATCCAAAAGTTAAGCATAAGTTACGAGTAAGCAGGGCAACAGGAAACAGACCGCAAATCGCACGACGTATGCACTTACCAACCTTACGTGTTCGCTCTGTACCGGTAACGGCGGTACAGACTAAGTCCCCGTTATGAAAATCTTAAACTTACGTGTTATGCTCCGGACCGCTTACGAAGAACTGACTCGACAGCGAGCAAGAGCTGCGCGCGTGTGACGTAGTGAGCGGGTGACGTCACAGCATGCCTCGCTGCACTACAAAGCCTGGATTAATGTAGAATGTTCTACGAGTTTCGGATCAAATATAAATACGTGCTGCTCCGCTCAGCAGATCAGTGAATGTGAGTGTGTGTTGCAGCATGTTATAGTGAGCAGCAGTGCGCTGCAGAATGTGATACCAGTTTGTGGCCGGGATATCTATAAGCACATTAGACTGTAGTATTCGCACCGTCAGTTCGCGGGTGTGGTAATCGAGAGTGAAGCCGCTGCTAAGTTTCAAGTTCGTGGACTTTAATATAGTCACGTTGAATGTGGACTTATTCAGATTTCCTTATATTGTGACAACCTTTTACTCCGATAGGACGTAAGGTGAATTGTGTATCGTCTGGACATTATTTATTGACTGTTACTCTATACGAGTGTCCGAGACCCGCAAACATTTTCGAGTGTTCGAAATTGAAATTTTATGGACTTGAATCTGATTGCTCCTTGCCGAGGACTCGATACTTTAAGTTATAAACTGTGTTTAATCCAAATTTAATTTACCAATCCGTAAGCTGTGGTCATGAACTGTGAACTGTGCAGGTGTGAACAGCGCATCTCTATTTTAATGAACAGTGCATTTCCATTCTAATGAACAGTGTACATTTAGTTTACGAACAGTCAAAACCAAGGACTGTCAGTACTCAGTTAATTTCGTCTTTTGGTTTCAACACGTGAACGAGTTTGATTCACGAGCGGAACATCTTTATTTCATTTAAATTGAACAGTGCTTCAATGAACTTACTTCACGTTGTAATAGGTGCAACAAACTTTCAGTAACTTTAAATCAGTTCCGAGTGGACTTTATTTTGTGAATGTTTCTTTCACTTGACACGTGATAAAGTTAAGTGACATTTCACCGAGACATTTGTGTTTGGACTTTGTTAAAAGCATTTATAAACACTCTATCATCTGTGCAGAAGCAGCCTTTGCACTAACTCGCCCAGAGCTGAACGATGTTCATTCATGTTCACCATTTACAAGGACTACCTCGACGCCATGGATCTACAAAGCACCGAATAGATCTTCTAGAACTTCCATCGGGGGTCGAATGGTGGTTCGCTGCTATGGAAAATGGAGCTGCCGGAATCCAAGGACATCGCCAGCCATAGGACGAGGAAAATTTTCGACTGTATACGCTGTACAGAGGTGATATTAATTTCAATCTTTTAATAAACTCTGAAAACAAAGTTTTTAGGATTTCTTTTAAACAAAACCCTCTCCCTCTGTATGCACTTCAGCGACTGGTACACGCCCTGCGTCTCGTCTCTACCAAAGTACCAAATTTACTGTTACAGAGGAGAGGGGTAGAAATTGGCGCCCCAGTCGTATCGGGGCCGATTTGGAGTGCAGTAAAGTTAGAAATTAGTGCTTCAGCAATATCAGAACTTAATTATGAGTGCAGTAGACATTAAATTGACACTTAACCATTCTAAGCTCAATTTTGAATTACTAGTAATAATTAAGAAGTGCAGTGATAGACAAAATCGCACTAAAATCGTGTGACTTAGTAATTTAATTCAGATACATTTCCAGTGCTTTATGTGGAATAACTATTAATATTACAGTGAACTTTCTAACAAGATTTAACTTCTCACTAATAAGAAGTGTTATCAATGATATGGGGTAATTTTGTGTGTTAAATGTCTTGGAGATTTTTCTTTTGAGAATGCTTGAATGACTTTGAACATGAACTTTTAACCATTGGACAATAATGGTGATATCTGAATTCTTGTCAAGTGATTTATGATTTTCTTGTTGCTTGGTTTAAATACATTAGCATCAAAATGGAAAATATTTTAGCGGCTATTGAAGCTCTTAAGATTAGCTTAAATGAACGTATCGCCAAATCGCATGCTCAAGTAGGTGCTGATTTACAAGCTCGTATTAATGAGGCCAATGCCGTAACTGCTCAATTAGGTACTACTTTAGGATCTCGTATTACTGAGATTAACACTCGTATTGATGAGGCCAATGCTGCAACTGCTCAATTAGGTACCACTTTAGAATCTCGTATTAATGATATTAACACTCGTATCAATGAGACCAGTACCGCAACTACAGCCAACTTAGAAAGTCGTATCACACAAGTAACTAAAGTAATTAATACCAAGTTTACCGAAGTTAATGCCAATTTGGAAAATAGGCTTACTAAAGCTGGTTCCGAGATTGAAAAACGATTCTCAGAAACTAATGCGAAGATTAATTCTAAGTTTACGGAAATAAACGAACGCCTCACCCATGACTTAGAAACAGTAACACAGGACCTTAAACTACAAATAGTTGAAGACTTAAAAGCTTCTTTTCCTACCTCACATCAATTGATTAAGGAAGTTGAAAGCTTAAAGGCAGAATTTAAAGAATCTCATGGTCAGTTATCACAGGCACAAGCAAAAATAGCCTCTATTCAGGATGACATCCATGAATCTTTTAAGACTAACTTTCAGAAAATAAATAATGAAGTCAATTTACTTAAAACAAGGCAGGAGGAAACAGATAAGCATGTAAAAAACCAATTAGATAGCGCACATACTCAAATCATTCGCATAGGCCGCGATGTAAATGAAGTGAAGCAGGACCTCGAAAAGGAAGTCCAGAGTGTGGAAAACTCCATCCGTGGGCAAGTTAAGACTATCAAGGTCGAATTGCAAGGAAAAATAGAGACGATTGATAATAGAATCTCTCAGGTGGAGAAGGAGGTGTCTACACACCAGTGTCAAGGGTCTAGTGGAGATACTTCTAGCATTTCCACAGTTTTAAAATTATCAGACGATAAACCTGCAAAATTTTCCGGAAAGGAAGAGTACACAGCGAAAGAATTCCTTCTCAATATTGAAGAGTACTTTCAAGAGAATAAAGTACGATCCGATCATCAATTGAGGATAGCTTCAAGATTATTGGAGGGGAAAGCACTAAATTGGTACACAGCATTTAAATTTAACATTAAAACCTATGATGAGTTCAAGGAAGCCTTGTTAAAGAGGTTTTGGAATTCGGAAATTCAGCATTTGATTAAGTTACAATTATACTCTAGGAGATACAACACAGCTATTAATTCTTCACGATATTCTGATTTTCTCATTTCCCAATTAAAGAAGATGCAATTCTTTGATCCTCCTTTGCCAGAACAGGAGTTAATACAGGTAATAACTTTACAATTTCCGGCGCATGTACAAGAAATTCTTGTGGCAGCCAATGTTCAAGACCTAGAACAACTTGATGATTTATTAAGGAAACTTGATACTGCACATACACAAAATCTACCTAGGGTTACTAAGACGAAAGAGGTTGTAACTAACCATGTCGAAGTTAATAACCCGCCGAGATCGAACCCCGAACCCCGTGAGGAAGTAGAACCACGGAGAGATCCGTTATCTCATTTCCGACGATTCAGGAGACGTCCATACAGGCAAAGTGCGCCTTATAGACGTAATCAAACGTGGAAGAAACCTACCGAATCACTTACTCGAGATAGAGATTCGCCGAGAGCCGAGATCGAAAGAAGATGGAGAGAAACTCGCGAATATATCCAGAATCGAAACCGGGATGAAGGATTACCTGGCGCTACCTCTTTAGAATATCAAGAGCATGCCAGAAGACAGAACACGACGCCTGCGACCAACCTCGAATCGACAGGCGCAATTAAAAAAAAACTTCGACAACACAACAATAAGATTGCCTGAAAACCGTAGTAGAGGGGAAATAATTTGTGTCACTAATATTAATTACTGGTACTTGGATGACTCAGATCTCTTGTATGAAGATCCCACTCCTACAACACCGAAGGTCCAACGAAGCCTTCCAGTTATTAATATTACTTTGGATACCCTTTATGTAACTGCCTTAATCGATTCTGGAGCTCAAGCTTCATTAATGTCTGAGAGGTTAATTGAAATGTTGAAGGGAGGAGAAGACATGTTATTGATACCAGTCGCACAGATTAAAATTAAAGGGATAGTACCGGACAAGCATATCAAATGTAAATTTCAAGCTTTTGTTACATTTGACATTGAAGGTGTTCAGTTCGAGCATATATTCCTAGTCATTTCGCCGATGAAATTCAACGTCATCCTAGGGTCAGATTTCCTAGCCAAGTATGGGGGAATCATTGATTATCCTGCCAACGTCATACGATTTTTTAATATCGATTCTGTAGAGTTGCAGCTGGTAGACTGTAATAATTTGAAGTGCCAAGGTCTGGGTACCCCATTCATAGAAGCCGGAGGCAAGATGAGCGATGCTTTGCCTGCCGATGAAATAGATTGCGAAGAGGGTAGACCCGGTCAAGAGGGACCCGTCGAGGGCCAGAAAGTGCCCATTGTTGAGGATGTGTTCGACGAAGGTCGTGATCACTTCATATTTCTCACCAGTGCGGCTGAAAGCCCAGAGTTAGATTCCCGCGTGGCAGAAGCGACTCAACAAATATTTGAGAAATTCCCTGAAGTTTTTGATGACAAACCAGGCGTTATTAGAGATTTTGAATACCAATTGAATGTCAAGGACACCTCTCCTTATAAAAAACGGCCCTATCCAGTTCCTGAGAAGTACCGAGAGGAAGCCAGGATTGTGATAAAGGAAATGGAAAATAATGGTATCATTTCTAAATGTGTCACTCCGTATCTAAACCCCTTGGCTATTGTAAAAAAACCGAATGGCAGTCTGCGTTTGTGCCTAGACGCGCGCATGCTCAATGACAGGCTTGTATTGGAACATGACCACCCACCTTCACTCAGGGATGTCATCCGGAAATTTAGAGGCATGAAACTCTTCTCTACTATGGACATGACGTCATCTTATTTTCACATCTTATTGGCGGAGGATAGCAGGAAATTTACAGGCTTCATTTTCGAAAACATTACATATGCATTCAATCGTCTCCCTTTCGGGATCAAGAATTCAGGGGCAGTTCTCATCAGGGCTCTTGAGAATCAATTATCCGATGAGATTAAAAAAATCGCAACGATTTATGTTGATGATATCCTAATAGCTTCGGAGTCCTTAGAGAAACACATTGAAGACGTTAATAAGGTACTCGACGAACTCAAAACCAAAAATTTTAAGATAAATGCCTGTAAAAGCCAGTTTTTTAAGACAGAGGTACTGTTCTTGGGTCACCTCATTAGTGGAGACGGGATCAGGCCTAATCCGGCCAAGATTCAAAGTATTTTGGATTTCCCGAAACCCACAAAAATTAAACATGTGAGACAATTTCTGGGACTATGTCAGTTCTTTGCACAGCATTGCCCAGATTACACCAAAACGGTAGCACCCTTGCAGCTGCTGCTCAAGAAAAATAATAAGTGGAAATGGTCAAAAGAATGCGAGGAGGCTTTTTCCGAAACAAAGAAGATGCTTCAGGGAAGCGTACAGTTAGCATATCCTAACTTTGAATGGCCCTTTTGCCTTGAGTGCGACGCCAGCTCCGTAGGCATCGGTGCAGCGCTGTACCAAATCGATCCTGAGAAGCCTGATGTTCGCATCTTTATTTCATTCATGAGCAGAAAGTTGAGACCACATGAGAGGTCCTATACTATTACGGAACTTGAGGCTCTTGCTATTGTATATTCCTTGTTGTACTGGAGGAAGATTATATATGGGTATCCCGTGACCATCTACACGGATCACAAAGCCCTCACATTTATCATGTCTTCTGATCTAACTAGCGAGAGAGTAACCCGGTGGGCACTTTTTATTCAGCAGTTCAACATAACTGTTATTCACAGACCAGGAAGGAAGAACATCCTAGCTGATGCTTTAAGCCGCAATCCGGTCGATGTCGTCACTAGTCATCACATAGAAGTCATGAGCAACGAAGATGAGGAATTTCTTAGGAAATTACAGTACTTACCTCAAGCACAGGGGAGAGATAGGAAGTCCCGAGAATTGATTAGATTTTTTAAGTGTTTGATTCCTGCAAATGACGATGACTATTTTCGCATCTCAATGTTGGCTCAATCTTTTTGCTTTCATGATGGATTACTGTATAAGTATCTTGATCATGCCAAAACCAAACGCCGAATTTATGCTCCTCCACGCTTAAGGTCCAACATTATCTGGCACTGTCATTCAATATCTGGACATGCCGGCACGGATAAAGTAATGATAATCATAAAGGAAAAGTTCACTTGGGAGTACATGAGACGTGATATTAGAAACGTTCTCCGAACTTGTGATGTCTGCCAACGAACTAAGCCTAATAATAGATTGTTGAGGGAGTTTCCAAAGCCACTTCTTCCCGAAAAACCTGGTGAAATATTGGCTTTAGACCTATACGGGCCACTCCCCAAGGCGA
Organism: Anabrus simplex; assembly: GCF_040414725.1. NCBI lineage: Eukaryota > Metazoa > Arthropoda > Insecta > Orthoptera > Tettigoniidae > Anabrus > Anabrus simplex. The sequence goes on from NC_090265.1 coordinate 691,950,452, forward strand.
ACCGCGGCAACAGGCACATTGTGGTGGCAGTAGATGTCTTCTCTAAGTATACGATGCTACTGCCCATACAGAAGGCTAATGCTGGAAACATCCTCCGAAGGATCAAGAAAAACATTATTCCAGAGATGGGAAAACCGGAGTTCCTACTCACCGATCATGGACCCCAATTTACATCTATGGAGTTCCAAACAGTACTTGAAGAACTCGGTATAAGACACATTATGAATTCTATTCGACACCCGGAGGCTAATCCCGCTGAGAGAATCATGCGCGAGATTGCAAGGTTTTGCCGTTTGTATTGCAGAACTCAACACTGGAAATGGATCGAAGTCTTACCCGTGATGCAGCAATGTGTAAATTCAACTGTTCATGAGTCTACGCAGGACATCCCCATGACTGTACATAGAGATGTCATGCCTGACAGGCCATGGGACCAAGTATTACCATCACCTCAAGATCCATCAATTACTCATCAGACTCGCGTGGACGCAACAAGGGAGAAGCTCAGACACGCTGCTAGAATCAGAGAGAACCGATACCGAAACCGCGCGTTTCGACAACCACTTAGGGTCAATGATTATGTTTTGATAAGAAAACCAGCTGTTTCACATCCCGAACTTCGCATTTATGCAAAGTTTTGCCCGCTTTATGTAGGACCATATAGGATTGCAGAGGTTCTCGAGAACGGGGCATACAAAATTAAGAAATTGGATGGAAGCATCGAGGGCATTTACAATGCAGCCAACCTAAAGAAATATTTCAGGAGAGAATATCATTAAAAGAAAATCCTATCGAATTTTCTTTTCCCCAGGAGGAGGGGGAGATGTACCGGTAACGGCGGTACAGACTAAGTCCCCGTTATGAAAATCTTAAACTTACGTGTTATGCTCCGGACCGCTTACGAAGAACTGACTCGACAGCGAGCAAGAGCTGCGCGCGTGTGACGTAGTGAGCGGGTGACGTCACAGCATGCCTCGCTGCACTACAAAGCCTGGATTAATGTAGAATGTTCTACGAGTTTCGGATCAAATATAAATACGTGCTGCTTCGCTCAGCAGATCAGTGAATGTGAGTGTGTGTTGCAGCATGTTATAGTGAGCAGCAGTGCGCTGCAGAATGTGATACCAGTTTGTGGCCGGGATATCTATAAGCACATTAGACTGTAGTATTCGCACCGTCAGTTCGCGGGTGTGGTAATCGAGCGTGAAGCCGCTGCTAAGTTTCAAGTTCGTGGACTTTAATATAGTCACGTTGAATGTGGACTTATTCAGATTTCCTTATATTGTGACAACCTTTTACTCCGATAGGACGTAAGGTGAATTGTGTATCGTCTGGACATTATTTATTGACTGTTACTCTATACGAGTGTCCGAGACCCGCAAACATTTTCGAGTGTTCGAAATTGAAATTTTATGGACTTGAATCTGATTGCTCCTTGCCGAGGACTCGATACTTTAAGTTATAAACTGTGTTTAATCCAAATTTAATTTACCAATCCGTAAGCTGTGGTCATGAACTGTGAACTGTGCAGGTGTGAACAGCGCATCTCTATTTTAATGAACAGTGCATTTCCATTCTAATGAACAGTGTACATTTAGTTTACGAACAGTCAAAACCAAGGACTGTCAGTACTCAGTTAATTTCGTCTTTTGGTTTCAACACGTGAACGAGTTTGATTCACGAGCGGAACATCTTTATTTCATTTAAATTGAACAGTGCTTCAATGAACTTACTTCACGTTGTAATAGGTGCAACAAACTTTCAGTAACTTTAAATCAGTTCCGAGTGGACTTTATTTTGTGAATGTTTCTTTCACTTGACACGTGATAAAGTTAAGTGACATTTCACCGAGACATTTGTGTTTGGACTTTGTTAAAAGCATTTATAAACACTCTATCATCTGTACAGAAGCAGCCTTTGCACTAACTCGCCCAGAGCTGAACGATGTTCATTCATGTTCACCATTTACAAGGACTACCTCGACGCCATGGATCTACAAAGCACCGAATAGATCTTCTAGAACTTCCATCGGGGGACGAATGGTGGTTCGCTGCTATGGAAAATGGAGCTGCCGGAATCCAAGGACATCGCCAGCCATAGGACGAGGAAAATTTTCGACTGTATACGCTGTACAGAGGTGATATTAATTTCAATCTTTTAATAAACTCTGAAAACAAAGTTTTTAGGATTTCTTTTAAACAAAACCCTCTCCCTCTGTATGCACTTCAGCGACTGGTACACGCCCTGCGTCTCATCTCTACCAAAGTACCAAATTTACTGTTACAGCTCTGTATAGGAAAGGAGTGTTCCCTGCTTTGACTAGCGGCGTAACCGCAAGGTAAACACAACCAGTGACTGCGCCCCATATTCCCTTAGTCGTGATTGCCTTGTTATAGTGTGCGGAGTGTAGCCTCGTGGTGAACGTGACAATGTAATGGCACAACGACGCCATTTGGACCCCGTTTTGCAGGGTACAATACTCAGCTGCCTGGAAACAGGCCAGACACAGACCGAACTCACCGCATCCTTGATGTGCCACAAAGTGTCATTTGCAGGCTTTGGAGGCGATTTCGAGACATAGGAGATGTGATGTTAGTCATAGGCCAGTACCAGGTCGACCAAGGGTAACCACCCCACAGCAGGACCGATATCTGGCCTTAACCGCCAGACAAAATCGGAGTGCACCTACAAGACAATTGTCGGCGGAGCTTGCAGCCGTCTCAGGGGTAACCGTTTCCCGGCGAACTGTGTACCGGAGGCTCAGAACAGTAGGGCTGTTTGCCCGACGTCCAGCGGTGTGCGTCTCGCTCACTCGAGCACAGAGACGTTTCCGTTTACTGTGGAGCCGTCAACATCGAAATTGCATCATGAATGAATGGAGGCATGTGCTCTTCACAGATGAATCCCACTTCAGTTTTCAGAACGATTCCCGTCACACATTAATCTAGAGAGAACCGGGTAGCCGATACAAGCACAGGAACATCGTCGAAGGGGACCTGTATGGTGGTGGTGGCGCCATGGTGTGGGGCTGCATAATGTTCAATGGCCGTACGGACCTGCACATCTTCATGGGTGGTCCGAGGACCACTGTTAACGCTCGGAGATACAGGGATGAGGTATTGAGACCATATGTTCGACTCTTCAGGGATGCTGTTGGTCCAGACTTCCTCTTAATAGACGATAATGCCCGACCGCACCGCGCTGCTTTGGTGGATGAACTTCTGGCTGGGGAAGACATTCATAGCATGGACTGGCCAGCGAGGTCTGCGGATCTGAATCCTATAAAACATGCCTAGGATGCATTGGGGAGGCGAATTGCATCCCGTCACCCTCCACCAAGGACCCTCCAAGACCTTCGCATTGCCCTTTCGGAGGAACGGAATCGACTGCCACAAGAGCTGCGAAGCATGTGTGGACGTTAGGGGTAACCATACACCCTATTAACAGCATATTTTGTTGTGGAAGGCATTGCCAAGTTTTGTTAGTTGTTGTCAAAGGTGTACCTTAAGCTATCAGAACCTTTCTAACACTGTCTTCTTGGACAAGTTGTGTGACATATGGTGTGTGAGTCAGCTTCTGTTTGTTCAGCAATCCGTCTGACATTCCTATCAGGCGGTACGGCCTCGTTTAGTGATTATGCTTAACTTTTGGACACTAGTGTAGCTTGACACTGCTTAGCATAGCGTAGCTTAACGTAGCTTTATTTATTCGTGGCATAGCACAATGTAGCTTGACATTGCTTAGCATGGCGTAGCTTAGCTTTATTTATTCGTGACATAGAACAACATAACTTGACATTGCTTAGCATGGCGTAGCTTACCTTAGCTGTATTTATTCGTGACATAACACAACATAGCTTGACATTGCTTAGCATGGCGTAGCTTACCTTAGCTGCAGTTATTCGTGACATAACACAACATAGCTTTACATTCCTTAGCATAGCGTAGCTTAACGTAGCTTACTTTAGCTTTCTGTGTATGACGGCCTTGTGAGTTGCCACCAACACCTTTGTTATTTCTCTGAAGACGATCATGGTTGCAGATTTGGAACGCGTCAGGGTAAAATAATAATCACACGACCAATAATAATAATAATAATAATAATAATAATAATAATAATAATAATAATAATAATAATAATAATAATAATACCGAGCTCGATAGCTGCAGTCGTTTAAGTGCGGCCAGTATCCAGTATTCGGGAGATAGTAGGTTCGAAGCCCACTGTAGGCAGCCCTGAAGATGGTTTTCCGTGGTTTTCCATTTTTACACCAGGCTAATGCTGGGGCTGTACCTTAATTAAGGCCACGGCCGCTTCCTTCCCACCCCTAGCCCTTTCCTGACCCATCGTCGCCGTAAGACCTATCTGTGTCGGTGCGACGTAAAGCCAATAGCAAAAAAAACAATATTAATAATCATAATAATAACTCTAGTTAACAAATTTAAACTTTTTTGCATCTGGTTTGTAAATGGGTGGATTTACCTAATCTTGGGGTGGTGAATACACTGGTAAAACCAGTTTTCTCTATGACGTCACATTTCCTAGATATACAGCAGAATAATAAATGGTAATAGCGAAAATTGACACATTAAGTCATACGAAAATGCACAATCAGAACGTTTGAAATCAATACTATTTTGTATGTTTATATGGGCATAATGCCAATAAAAGGCCCAAATTAGTTCAAAAGATATTTTCACCTTTAATCGTCTTTAGTTTTTGAAAAATGCGACGATGGAGCTCTTCTTTTGTTTGCCGTTTCATCACTCTCCCTAACAAGACCCCAGCAGTAGTCACCTATCATCGAAGGGTTCCAATGGCCTTGGTAACGGTGTTCCATGGTAGGAATGTCTTGGTGAAAGCGTTCACCATGCTCATCGCTTACGGCTTCCAAATTTTCCGGGAAGAGTGTAAGAAGAATGTAAAAAGTGAATTTTAAGCGACACTCTACACCCCATGTTCTTATAGTTGTCCAACGGATGGTAACATAGATTTTGTCTTTTCTGTTACCCAAAAAGCCCTTCACAATTGCTTTAAAAGAAGACTAAGTAGCTAATTGGATATCTGTAAGTTTGGTATCAAAGGTTGGATCTTTCAGCAATTTTCTTATTGGTGGTCCAACAAATACACCCTCTGTCAGCTTTGCCTCACGTAATTTGGGAAACTTTTCTTTTAAGTGATTGAAGGCCTCACCTTCTTTATACAGAGCTTTTACAAAGTTCTTGATAAGGCCCAACTTGATATGAAGGGGAGGCAAAATGATTTTATCACGTTTAACCAATGGGGTATTGTTCACATTTACGTTTCCAGGAACATATGACTTCCTTATAGGCCATTCCTTGACTGTATAGTGGTTCTTGGTGTCACGGCTGTCCGAAAGGCACAAAAAGCAGCAGTATTTCGTGAATCCAGCCTGTAAACCTGTAAGGAGTGCAACAACTTTTAAATCACAGCAAAGCTGCCATTCATGATCCTTATATTTGAGTGCCTCTAGCAGCAAAGCCATGGTTTCATAAGTTTCTTTCATGTCTACTGCGTAAGCCAAAGGTACCGATGGAAATGCGTTGCCATTATGCAGTAGTACTGCTTTCAAGCTGGTTTCACTGGAGTCAATAAATAGTCGCCACTTCTGTGGATTATATTGTACACCTAACTGCATCATCAGACCATTGACATCTCTACACACACACATTGAATTCAGCATATCGAAATATTGAGCGAAGGAAGCACCTCTTGATCTGAAACAGAAAATTTTTGTTCCTAGAGCTAGAAGGTTGATGGAAAACTATTTCTAAAACTTTTTTTAAGTAAAATTTTTCGACAGGAGATTAATAAGGGAGATACCATGAACGGTCGGTTTTGCAGGTTAAGTCCAGCGGACATAACCCAAAAGTGTTGTACCTAAAGCATATTCCTTATCTATCTATATAGATAAAATCGTAACGACTGTGTGCCTGTACAATGACTATTTTGGCGAGATTTTCTTACAGCTACCCGTTTAAGGGATAATAATGAACATCTGCATATTTTTTGGTTTAGTTTCTTGAAAGTCTTAATTTTTACCCACCTCGCCCAAAAACCAGATTGCGGCGTAATCTGCCAGACGAACAAGAAAATTGGAATTTGGAAAAATTATACGTTTTAGCTTGTAACGGACGGAAAACTTTCAAGATCTTTAAATTTTTCACTTTTTATCGCGGAAGAATATCGAAATGTGGAGGCAATTTTAATGATGGTGCAAACTTTCGGGAAGTATTACCACATAACAAATGGCACAATCTCCGTTCAATTTGGAGTAACATACAACCTTGATCTTATGACTTTTTGTCGTATCTGTATCCCCTTTACGTTTGTTTTTTCTCTATTTCTCGATGTTAAGTAAATTTTGGCTTTTCACATGCATAATTCATACTTTCAATCACTTATAGGAAAGATAGAATCATCAAACTCTACACGAAAATTGGCCCACCCAGTAGCCATATGTGAGCCAAATGCTATGTGTGTAGCTGTCACATAATTATCCGAAAAGTAATGCAATCTGACATAATCTTACACAAATTTTACCCTATTCAACATTTCTAACTCAATCTGACCCATGAATAGATAAGATATCATAGGACCAGCCATTTAGGCCGCTAAATCCGGCATCTTCTGGTACAATCCTTCGTCGATATGACGTACCGTTTAGCAGCAGTTAATCTGTAAATGAAAGTCTGCAATATTGTAAACAAGCATATACTTTCGTATGTCGATCTCTATATATTCACTGATGTCGATTTGTAGCGATCGAGAAAGGGTGTGTCTGCTATTGTAATCAGTACTCCCCACACCAAATTTGACTGGCAGTAGGAATGGGGTCCTTCTCCAACTCCTGTGTAACTGGCATTAGTATGGAAGGCCTACCATTGTAATGAATAATTCACTTCTCGATTTGACTTGCAGATGGCAAGGGAGCATGCAGTTTTGTTTAAAACTCTGCTACCCGATTGTGTTTGGCTGTGGGCAAGAGTGCCCGCCATTATAAACAAATGTACCCATCTAAAATGTGACTGGCATTAGGCATAATGGCCTGTTATTTTGATGGAAACTCACCAACTTGGTGTGACTGGCAGTAAGCTGGCTGGCAGTAGGAAAAGAGGCCTCTCATTAAAATGATAACTGCACAACTCAATTTCGACTGGTAGTAGGGAAGTTGCCTGCCTTTATAATAAAGCTCCTCAACTGTAATCTGTGTGGAAGGGGGATAGAGGCCTGTCCCCAAATCGATTGTGACTGCGCAGTAGGCAAGTGAGCCTGCCGTTATCATCACAAATCCGTAACAAACACTTTGCATTGGAAACAACGTATGCGGACCTGTCCATGCTGTTTCTCAGATAACGCTAAGAGACATGCAATTTTAAAACAATCTTATTTACTGCATGTACAGTATTTACTTCGATATTCGAATACAATGTAGAATACCTTAGCGAAGCACGGGTACATTTGCTAGTAATAATAAGAATTTCATGCGTCTATTGCTAGCCAGATGCACCCCTTATAAGGCAGACCCTCCGAGAATGTTGGAGGCTCTGCCGTGTGTTGGAAACTGCATTTTTTGTGTGGTGTGGGAGCTTCTGGAATGTTGGGAACAACACAAACAACCAGTCTCCGAGCCATTATAATTAATAATTTAAGATTAAGAGCCTCTATCCTGCTGGGAAACAAAATCACCCCCTCAAAACCATAGACCATTTTTGCTGTCCACCCAGTCATGAAATCGGATACTTAGAAAATGGAGGAATATTTTCGTTTTACTACTAAATGTTTTCATTCCTCTCCTGATGGGAGAGGCGAGCCTCCTAGACGGTGCCGCCGTATCTCAGGCCAGGAGATTTGTATCGGAGAAGAAGATGTGCGGACAAGGTGAGAGGGTTGGCATTCGTGGCCTATACTAGGGACTCTCCCGGCATTCGCCTTAGTGCAGGAGAATGGAAAACCTAGGAAAACTATTCTCAGGACAGCTGACGGTGGGAAGCAGCCCTTCCCCGTCTTCCGAATACAGAGGCGTAGAACCACGGTAGAACTGTGGCCACCCCTCGTCTGTTCGGTTGATCAGTGGGAGTGCAGCGCTGTCGGAACACAGATCAGCCGTGGCCATTTGTGGGCTGAGACCCATTCTTCAACCGCCGACCATCATTTCGTTACCAGATAGTTTTGCTATGAGTAAAATATATACTTGTTCTATCAAAATACAAAATAGATCAACACTTCTCCTTAAGGCAATGTATAACTGTAAAAGTGTTGTTGTGGAAGCGTGAGTAAATCTCTTGGTTGTTCTCCTTGCAGTCACGAGTGACCTTCAAATAGTTTAGAAGTTCACTGTCTACTGCAGGCAGATTACGTGAGATGTTTGCGAGAAACATAAAACCTGCGGCTGTCTGTGATCGATTTGCTGGACAGCTACCAAGATTCCTCGTAGACGTGTGTATGTGTAACGTATAAATCACTTTACTACGACCATTTAAAAACACAATGAGTAGAATATCCCGTTAAATTCAAGCAACGTAGCTTCAAGTTTGTATTCAGGAGACGGTCGGATCGAACACCAGCTTCGGCAGCCCTCATTGATTTTCCATGGTTTCCCATTTTCAGACCAGGCAAATGCTACGGTGTGCCTTAATTAAGGCCTAGGATGCTTTCCTTCCATTCCAGGGCCTTTTCTTAAAATCGTCGCTGGAAATCTTTCTGCATTAGCACTAGAGGCGTTTGAGAGAAGGAGGAGGGGGGGGGGGGGGGGAGAACACAAATTTATAGACAACAAAACTTACTGGGAGTCCTGGGGATATATGTGGAGGGAGGCGAGTAGACAGCAACATTGAAAAAAAAAGCCTCAAAATATTAAGTTTTGATGCTTTCTGAGGGAATTTTGACAGAATAGTAAAGGTTGATAGTTTACCAATATTCTTTTGAGATTTTGATCCAATACTATACAAACATTCACCAAGCGAACAATTAGACATGTATTACAATTAAATAGAAGTACGCCGTGATTATACAGTAAAACATATTTAGTATTTGACTACACACTAAGAAAGTAACAGACACTACAGTAGAAGGAGCTACGTAAACACACTGAATTACAGTGACTCTGTATGTTAACTGAATGAGTGAAAAAAATGAAATGGCGTATGGCTTTTAGTGCCGGGAGTGTCCGAGGACATGTTCGGCTCGCCAGGTGCAGGTCTTTCGATTTGACACCCGTAGGTAACCTGCGCGTCGTGATGAGGATGAAATGATGATGAAGACGACACATACACCCAGCCCCAGTGCCAGTGAAATTAACCAATGATGGTTAAAATTTCCGACCCTGCCGGGAATCGAACCCGGGACCTCTGTGACCAAAGGCCAGCACGCTAACCATTTAGCCATGGAGCCGGACACTGAATGAGTGAGACTGCCGGACTGTCGAATGACAGTGTCAGTTCCTGAAAGCGAGCTGGAAGCCAGGTGTCAATCACACCCTGCACCCCGCTGAGTTAACGAGTTCTAAGGAATCCTTGTTTGGTGTGGAGAGGTTGCCAAACCACTTTCTTCATTCTTTACTCTTTCTTCGTGTCGAGTGCAGTAGACGATTAGGCAAGTCCGGCTGCAGTAGACGAAGTAAATCCTATAAGTCGCTAATAGACACCGCGCTGCCACTGGTGAGTAGGGTTGTGAGGCGAGGTCCTCATGTTTTGTCCGCAAGTTCCCAAGCAACATCTGACATAATATTCAAAATACAGTGCTTCTTTTCGTGCAAAATATAACCAATATACTGTACCTTACCTAATGCCCTCTTCTTTTGCCTGGCTGGTGAGTCAGTAGAGCGATGGTCTGTCCGGAGGATGGGTCTAACAAACATCTAAAATTGAAGTAGGACGGGATACTAACTATTTTGCTTTACGTCGCACCGACACAGATAGGTCTTATGGCGACGATAGGCCAGGAAAAGCCTAGGAGTGGGAAAGAAGCGGCCGTGGTCTTATTTAAGGTACATCGCCAGCATTTACCTGGAGTGAAAATGGAAAACCATCTTCAGGGCTGCCGACAGTGGGATTCGAACCCACTATCTCCCGGATGCGACCTGACAGCAAACTAGTATACCTGAAACTGAATCCAGTGATAAGAGATGGAAAACTTAAATCCACGAAAACATAAAAAGTAGATGAAATCCCCTCAAAAAATTCAAAGCATTAAACAACAGATGAAACGCAAAATTTTATATAACAAACATCCCTGTAAGTTGTGGGTATCTACCCGAATCATTTGAAAGTCTTTATCATTCTTGGAACTGCGAGTAATTAACATAGCGTAAGTTTATTTAACAAATAAGTTTGAACACTATAGTCGTAGATCTCGTCATTTAAAACATTCAACTACATGAGATTAGGAATGTAAGAGTCGCATATTATTTCACGTAATATGACTCCCAGTGGTTAGGGAAACATAAAACACGCACTGGCTTCGGACCACAATAATACCCCCAGAATATCACTGACTCGACAACGGACGCGATTCCATATGCAAGGACATGAATACAGAAACTCTCGTTCCTTCAAATAAAGTATTCGGACTTACCCGGTTGAACAATTGACAAGACAATGACTAAAAAGCAATAAAACACATGAACATCCACATTCACTAAAATATTCCACTAGACCTGAAATAAATAGCTAAACAAACACTTGTCCTCACGGGTTGAAGACAGCACATGGTCTACACTCTGTATGTGGTCATTAGCCGCCGCGTGAGCCAGCAAACATGGCAAGGTCTTTGGCCGTCGGCCTGAGTTACAAACATGGCCCTTTAAGGGAAGTCATGACTGATATGTTGGGATTTATTTTACTAAAAATTTAAATTTTCAATTTTGACCTTAAAAATCCCCTAATTCTTTCTCTCTCAAACCCCAGTATAACATTTCTCCATAGCCCTTTTTGAAACTCTAAATGCCGCATTTAAAGGGTAGCGGCACGGCGTATATAGCACAAACGCAAGCCCATTTCTGCCATATATACTTCTTTCGGACTATCGATTCAATAATCTCGCCGGATCATATTTACCTTGTAGTAGGCCTGGCTTATACATAAGAGAAGACAGAATTCTGAAGGAGTAACTTACAATCCAGAGCAGTTTTAATGCAAGTAAAAAGCAAAGCAAAGTCAAAGTCATCTCCATACAAGCCATGAAGGCCCTGGGAAGGGTGGAAGGTAAAGGCTTCCACCATTCGTAACCTCGACAAGTGATGGGGTAGAGTGCTTAGCTCTACGCCCGGTCGCGTTTGCAACCTGGTACTCATTTTTAGTGTCAGGGCCATATGCACCTCCTGAAGTGGAAATCTCGTTTCTTAAATTTTGCGACTTCCTGACGGGGATTCGGACCTACGTCCTTCCGGTTGAACCGAGCACGCCTTTACCGCCTCGGCCAGGCAGCCCCTTTTAAATCAAGTAACTTAGGTTTCTTAAAATTTTCAGTTGCATTTTTCTAGCTTAAAATATATTCAGCTCATTGCCGTGTATAAAATGCTCCTTGCGACGGAGTTCTTAACCTATCAGATTTTCTGATAAAGTTTCAATATCTTCTTCCTCTTTCAGTAAATGTGTCCGTAGACAGGTATCAACTGGATGTCGTCTATTTCTCTCTGTCCTGTGCATCATCCTTCATTTGCTTGCAACTTTTTCCTCTCTTCACACCTGACAGCATTCCAAACATTCTTCGTCCTCTCCCTCTTTTTCCTTCAACTTTTGCCTGCATGATTCTCTATAGTAGAAAATTTCTACGTAGTATGTGATCAGTCCAAAATGTTTTCCTCTTCTGCATCATCATCGTGAAGTTCCTCTCCTCCCCTACCGTGCTCAGCACCTCCTCATTTCTCACTCTATCTGTCCATTTCACTTTCTCCATTCTTCTCCATAGCCACATTTTAAAACATTCCAAATGTTTTTGTTCTTTCTGTGTGACTGTCCACGTTTCAGAACTGTAAGACACCACACTCCACACAAAACATTTGGCAAACCTCTTCTTAAGTTTGATTGGTATGCTTCTAGCTGTCAGCAAACCTTTCACTCTCCCAAAAGCCCTCTTTCCCATGGATATTCTGCGTCTCACTTCCTCTGTACAGCTTCTGCTGGAAGTTATCAAGCTTCATTAATACTGGAATGATTGAACGTGTTCTAATACTATTCCATCTATTGATATATTAATTGTGTGATCCCCTTTTCCTACTTTCATCACTTTCGTCTTGCCAATGTTCAGTTTCATTCCAAATTCCTTACTCACATTTACAATATTATCCATCATTACCTAGAGATCTTCTTCCGTTTCAACATGTACAGGAATTAAAAGTAGTTCTGTATTTTATTATCAGTTAAACATTACCTTCGTATATTTTTGTTCCTAAAATGGCACCAAACTAGAGATTTGCCTATTGTACAAATAATGAAAAACTGAGAAACTTAAATCTCCAATAGGCCTGACTGCAAAACCCAGAGTTATTATTGTATATGAATATTTTTATAAGTATTTTAAATTATAACCCATAAATAATGAAAATATTATCTGTTAATACCTTTGCAATAAATTTACTAATTAACTTCAACTTTTGTGTGATATTCTATCTTGTTAATAAAGTGTTCTGTTTCAAATTTGGTTGTGGTAAGTGGTAAATTGTAGAAGTTCCGAATTTCAGTCATGACTCCCTTTATGGGGGGAGACCCAGCTTAACAAAGGGAAAAAAATAGGTTAATATTCATTCGATTGTTAAATATGCTACAATTGTTGTTGACAATTGCTGCAGATATCCCAGTATTGGCATGCTTCCTAGTAACCAGAAGCAACTTCAATAATGTCAGAATTTTTATAATTTTCATTTTTTAAAATAAAATGTTCAAACTTTCCCGCCTTTTTAACAATACATCACTGTTTCCCTTATAAATTCGAAGTTTATAAGAATTTTCGTACTTTTCCTTTTTTAAAGTGTGTATCAAACTTCCAGCTACAAAATGAACCTCAATCATTAACATAGACTGTGATTTGGATTTTTTGTCGGGTTTTTATTCCAAGCACCAGACAATATTAATATTTTTCTAAATAAATATGTTATAAAAAATCTAATTTAAATCCTATTGATCTGAATGAGGTACAGATAGTAGTACAACACTATGGGAGGAAACTCTGAAAAATCATAATTATCCGTGGAACAGTAAGAGAGTTATGAAGGAAACCGTGATATATTGTTAAAAAGGCGGGAAATTTTGAACATTTGATTTTAAAATGTTATAATTAGAATTTTGACATTATTGAAGTTGCTTCTGATTGCTAGGAAGCATGCCAATCCTGGGGTATGTGCAGCATTTGTCAACAACGTTTGTAGCATATATAACAATCGAATGAATACTGGCCTAATTTCCCCGTGTTGAGCTAGGTCTCCCCCCCTCAAATGGCTGCAAATACAAAACAAAAATTCCAGACTCATGTTCACGGCGAGGCGTACACAGCTGCAACTCATATGTCATCTCGGCCGTAGGCCCTTCTTTCGCTCGTGATTCCAGGGCTCACTTCTCGACTAGGCAAATGTTTCCATCCCTCTCATTGGGAGACTTCACAGTACAGGCAGTAAGAGGGCTCTCAATAAAATAATTGAAAATGTTAAACTAAGTCTAGATACATTTTACACACATATAATGTAGGGAACTTACGCACTTGAGGTCGTTAGGATACGTATAATATTACAGGGCGGAAGGGGGAGTAAATGGTCCACTGAGTCACCCTCCTCATTTAGTGATTTTAGTGCCCTCAGCAGCAATATGTTTGCCCGAGCCACAGTTCTCACTTTAGGCAGAAGGAAAATATACCTTTGCCCAGTATAGCGGCGAGAAACATACAATGGATTCAACTCCAATAGTGTTGAGCAATCCACTCTGTTCGTCGGACTCTTATAAAAAAAGAGGGTATTGACACATCTACGGCGCGAGTGTAAAGTCCTCATACTCATAGTGACACGAAAAGACTCGTAATCGGAAGAAGAGGGAGAAGCATGCAAACCTTTGTAGCTGATCCATTTCTTGAACCTTATTTGGACTCTTTCCGAGCTTTTTATTAAATACTGCTAAGACGGTAGCCAAACCTTGCAACACTATTCTAACGATGGCTCGATTGGAGAACAAAACAAAGTTATCAGATTTCTAGGAGAAACAAATTCGACGCAGTTTATTTTCAGAAAGACAAGTATTTAAAATCCTTTTACCAGAAATCTAGTCTAAATTTTTCTCGAAGGAAAGACCGTAACAGTTTGAAAACGAGTTATTTGAAAATGACGTAAATAGTAAGAGTAATTCACTGGTTCCAACTTACGTGAAAATGTAATTGCATTGCATTTTGAAGTATTCAAGTAGCCCCTTTTGACAATAGTTTCAGCCAGTCTTACAGTCTAACTCATTATTTGTCACCTTAAACATCTTCATATCGTCAGCATAGAGAAGGCAACTACTATGTTGTATAACTATCGTTAACTATCGTTATATCATTTATGAATATGAGGAATAAAAGGGGGCCTAATAAAGAACTTAGCGGGACATTGGAAGTAGAGTGTTACGGCTTTGACGTAATACCATCAGATGTTATTGCACAATCCTAGTGAAGAGTAATTTTCTGGAAAACGACCGCATGATATTTTCATCTTTCGCCTTTTTATGACAATATTCACTATATTGGATAGGTATTTAGAAAAAATAATGTAGACATAAAACCTCTGTAGTTTACTGGCGTACCCAAAAGTGGGATAATTGTGTAGGTTCTCAAAATGTTTGAAAAAATAGTAAATCTCACTCATTCGATATTTCAACGGTTCTTCTACAGGTTGTAATCAATACGAAGAATCCACAAAATATTTGCAGACCAATTCGTACAATAAATATAAGACCGGGTCTTTAACTGATCTACGCTGCGGGTCTTAAACTATTGTTAGGTACTGTACTTCCAGTAGCGGCTGATTCACGCTGGTGTATGACATTAGCGCTACCAGGCAACTCTGGCGAGAATGTCGTAAGTAGGACGTGTAACTGTTACAACGAATGTTCTTTGGCATTAATTATTTGTTAATTGCTTGTTTTGTTTGGGATTTGCAGTGTAAAAGTCTTGTTTTGCCACTCATTCAATACCGCAAATACCGAAATAAATAAATAAATAAATAAATAAATAAATAAATAAATAAATAAATAAATAAATAAATAAATAAATAAATAAATAAATAAATAAATAAATAAATAAATAAATAAATAAATAAATAAATAAATAAATAAATAAATAAATACATAATTTTTCACACCCGGAAATGCTGGGGGCTGTACCTTAATTAAGGCCACGGCCACTACCATCCCAGTCCTAGCCATTTCCCATCCTTCTGTCGCAAAAACCTTCGATTCGTTCGTGCGACGTAGCAAAATATTCATATAAACCGTGAGTTCAATTAAAGGTACTTAATCTGTTTCGTGATATTCCAGATGGACCTGCAGCCCTGTACTTCCTACGTACAAGTGTCCCGCATGCACTAATGATGAATGGGATGCCTAAGCGCTGGTTTACAAGGGAGCTTTACAACGTGTTATATTTCGGATGTGAAACGAATAGCAGTCATTTCTCTACACACATTCTGTAACACGGTTTATTTCTAAATACGCCAAAGATTCAGAAAACGAAGTTTAATAACTCATGTAATATACACGTACAGATCCAAGAGTTGCTTGTATGTGGTATGTGCCTTGAACGATCATTAGCTCCTAATTACAAGTCTGCTTGGCGAAATACGTGTATGCCACTACTTGGAAACTCCTGCGCATACCGCCTGCGAGCTTCGGCTGCATTCCGACCAGACTTAAATTAGTTTTAAATTATGTCTGCCTCCGTGGCTCAGGCGGCAGCCCGCCGGCCTCTCATCGTTGGGTTCTGTGGTTCAAATCCCGGTCACTCCATTTGTCATTTGTGTTGGACAAAGTGGAGACGAGACATGTTTTCCTCCGGGTACTCCGGTTTTCCCTATCATCTTTTATTTCAGCGACACTCTTCAATCAATACTTCGTCTGTCGGTCATTAATCATTGCCCTATAGGAGTGCGAGAGGCTGCGGCAGCCGGCACAATTCCTATCCTCGCTACTAGATGAGAGCTACATTCTTTCCATTTCTGACCTGCTGAGGATTTTCTAAAAATTATGTCTGTGTCTTCGTCGTTGCTGAACACAGCAGCCACTGTCGATATGTTGCTAGCAACTGTAGTGCTACTGTAACAATTACCAGCCTGCTACTATGTGTTTGAAGACGAAGCTTACAGGTAGCGCTGAGGAACATGTAGCGAGTGGCCCCCGGTTGTTCTCTCTTTGAATTCTGACGTAACCTTCCTGCAATCAGTAATATCACTGTGAAAATCAGTTATTAGATATCTCATTCATTATTAGTGCATGCGGGACACTTATAAGTACGGTGCTGGGCCACCTGGTATTGTAGATAAAGTGTACGTCACAGATGACATCCCAGAAACGGCATCAGGACAATTTGCCTATGCCGATGATATTTCCATAACCACTTAGCACACAATATTCCACAGCCTTGAGGACACGCTAACGAATGATCTCTGCTTACTGACAAATTTCTTTCAAAAGTGGAGCCTGACACCTATCACAACTAAAACAGGAACAACTCGCTTTCATCTGAATAATATACTGTCTCATACCACCCTGAAAGTAACTATCCATGACAGCATTTTACTGCACAACCCTAACCCAATATATTTCGGTGTAACACTGGACACTGCCATACAGTAAACATCTCTCCAACCTTGCTGCTAAACTAAGCTATCTGGCAGCACATGGGAATTCACAGCGGCAACTTTACGTACTTCTGCCTTAGGTCTGGTGTATACAACAGTTAAATACTGCTCTTCCATCTGGTTGAACAGCACCCACAACAAGAAAATCGACACCGTCCTGAATCACACAATGCGGATTATATATCAGCGGTGCCATATAAACAACCCCACTGCACTGGCTTCCAGTCCTTAACCACATCCAGAGTCCTGCAGAGAGGTCCGGCCCATGAGCTGCTTCGGCAGTAGGCTGCAATGGGCTTTGAAAGGCTCGAACACAAGAAGCCCGTGACGTCATCGCACGGGCCGGTCTGGGCCAGCGCTCTGTCATTCTTACGCTGTGAGCCAAGGACAGCGCTGTGGTAGTTCTATGGGCTGACTGCTGCAATGTGTACAGTGTACTGCGTGCCAGCCGAGTGCGTTGCATTACGGTCGAGTAGAGCCGATCAAATTTGCTGTGGTTTTCAGTTTGACTTCTCTGTCTATCCTGTTATCGGAAACGAATGTGGACTGTAGTTCCAAAAGAAAGGAAACTGTGGCGAAAATCGTGAAATAAAAAAAAGAAGGAACAAACGAACTAAAAAACCGCACAATACAAGACTTCTGAACCGGATCCTCCACTTAAAAGTCGTATTTGGTTGGTATTCAAGCCTGCAGTTGACGGTGATTGGAAAGACGTTAATTTTTTGTGCTGTACGATCTGCAGTGAACTTATGTACACACTAGCAGTTACCCGCGGCTTCTCGCGTGGATTTCGTAATTTGATAAAAACAATCGTTCCTCGGTATTGTACTAAGACATTATCTGAAAATCCCTAAAGTATAAAATCTCACTGAAAAACTGAGTTTCATTTACCCCAGAAACTCTTTGTAAACCTAGTGTGCTCCCCCCCCCCATCCTCCTTAAGTGTCTTTTCCGAAAACAAACATGTCTCTTTATTTTTAAAAGGGATTATAAGTACCACTTCACGTCTGTAACATGTTAAGTTTTCGAGATATATTGTACATATGCTCAGGGATTATGTGTACAAATTTCGGTTGGCAGCTATGCCCAAACGTACACGCATAATCTCGTTGCTGTAGAATCCTGGAGCTGGCGTTGCCATTGTTACGGCAGTTCATTTCCTTATCCGATTCCGAGAGCAGGGGTAGTGTGGCGCCAATACCTGCATAACGGTCGGTTTTAGGGCCCTTAGGGCTTACCGAGATTTATTATTTGGGTCAAGGGGTTTAAAATGAGCTTAGTCTCGTCCTTGCACGACAAATTCGATATTTTTCCTATATTAGCCTATTATTTTTATATCTCCCCCTTCTCTCCCCACATCGAATTGTTTTGAAAATAAAATACGGCCCATGTCTCTCAGGGATAATGTATATTTACATTAGTAAAAGGATTTTTAGAATCGGTCCAGTAGTTTCTGAGATTACCCTCCAGATATACACAAACTAACACAATTCGTGCTCTCTCTTTATTATATTAGTATAGATTAATGGGGTCGGACTGATTTTGTCTTTTTATGATTAGATATAGAGCTTACGAAGAACGAGGTGTGCTTGAATGACGAGCATTCTAATGTTTCCGTGTCATTAGACTCTACGACTATGCCACAACCTGCCAAAGTAATGAAGTTTTCTTCGTGGATTGACGTTCATGATGCTCCTATTCCAACAGATGAGCTGGAAAGATATTTAAAGCAAAATTGTGGAATGGAAGAAGATGGATATAGCGTCCTATTGGAGAACAAACGGACAAAACTATTCAAAATTTCACCAGATCGGTAAGAAAGTAATATGTATGCAAGCATCAAGTTCAGCTTCAGAGAGAAATTTCAGTTCATCGGGCTTCATTTCCTTCTACAACCAGACAATTGCTGATGATCTTCTTTTCATTCACAGTAATTCCATTCCACCACCATTAACAATCTATATAAATAAAATTGTAGGGGGTCCGCTGTCTGTAATTTCTTTTGTTTTGCCAATTTTTCAGATATTTATCCGTTTTAGGTCAACTCAAGACCGAATCGGTGGTTTTTACCTTTCGTGTCTGTTTGTTTGTCTGTTTGTCTGTTTGTCTGTTTGTCTGTCTGTTTGTTTGTTTGTCTGTTCCACCATCACGTCGAAACGGCTGGATAGATCTCAACCAAACTTCATATTTAGAGTATACTCATCCCGGGGAAGGTTTCGATATGCATATTGTTTTAAAATCTTTGAATACACGGGGGGTTTATAGGAAAACCAGAATGGTTTTTCCACCATCACGTCGAAACGGCTGGATAGATCTCAACCAAACTACATATTTAGAGTATACTCAACCCGGGCAAGGTTTCGATATGCATATCATTTTAAAATCTTTGAATACACGGGGGGTTTATAGGAAAACCAGAATGGTTTCTCCACCATCACGTCGAAACGGCTGGATAGATCACAACCAAACTTCATATTTAGAGTACACTCATCCCGCGGAAGGATTTGATATGCATATCATTTTAAAATGTTTGAATAGACGGGGGGTTTATAGGAAAACCTGAGTGGTTTTTCCACCATCACTTCGAAACGGCTGGATAGATCTCAACTAAACTTCATATTTAGAGTATACTCCTCCCGGGGAAGGTTTCTGTATGCACATTATTTTAAAATATTTGAATAGACGGGGTTTTACAGGAAAAACAGAATGGTTTTCCTCCATTTTCTCTTATACTATTGATTTTCTGTAAACTTAGTTTACCGTACGTGAAACGTCTCTTCATTATAAACAACTTTCGTTATGTTCATAATTTACTTTACTCTTCACATGACGGAGAAATTTACAATTTTCCGCTGGTATTATGCTCTGCATTGAGTGACCGACAGAACGACAACGAACCTACAGGTTACCATGGCAACGTCTCTGACTGCATGCCAGCAGGGAAGTAACGTATTGCCATTTTCCTCATCATGCTTTTAAATTCGTGGTTGTTCCTCGGGTAGAAGGCAAGAGAGGCGTCAATCGGCCTGTCTGCGGGATATTGGCGGAATATCGTTGGATGTTATAACCGCCCTCGAATAGATTAGGTAATAACACCATTAGCCATCTTCTTATTATTTGTTTACCTAGGAATCACTGGATCTAAATTTCTCCTCTGTTACCGCTTTATTATATCCATAACACACACTAGCATAATTTATTGAGGGGATTTGATTTTCCAATACGTTAACTTGGCATTTACATATTTGTCGTTATCCGGCTGTCCTCAGTTATAATCCATTTTCTATTACTTTCAACTTTCTTAACTGTATTATTTTCTTCCTTAATTACGCCGTATGTACGCGAATGCTACAAACTACTGGATGTATTTCCACCAAGACTCATATTTAGAATACACCTGTCCTTGATAGGTTTTAGGGAAAATATTGTTTCAAAATCCCTGAACTGACTGGGGGTTTATACGAAACCGAAACAGTAATTTTGCACTTCCACAAAATATACACAACCAACGTTAATTTAAATCTACCTGTCTTGGTAGAAATTAATTTATAAACTTTTTTTCTCATTTGCATCATTTCGGTACCAGGATTAATAAGGGAGATATCATTAACGGACCGTTTTTCTGTACAAGTCCCATCGGACTTAACTCACGAGCGGGTGCGTGTAAAGCGTATTCCTTACAACTTGAAAACTACTGAAGACATTCGAACCAAAATTCATATTTAGCATCCACCTGTCCAAAGGTAGGTTTTAAACGTAAATAACATTTCATGTTCCGGAATGGACTGGCGGTTTATAGGGAACCGAAATGGTGATTTTACTCTTCCACAATATATACAGAACAAGACCAACCTAACTGGAAATCGACCAAACGTGATGGAATTCCACCTCTAAACCTATTTCTTCATGTGCATTTTTCATAAATGGTCACTTTTGCGGGTTAAGTCCAGCGGACATAGCCCAAAAGGTGTTTTACATGGAGCAGATTCCTTATCTATATAAATCAAATCGTAACGACTGTGTGCCTCTACACTGACTATTTTGGCGAAATTTTCGTACAGCATTCCGTTATAAGGGGTAATAATGATCATCTCCATAATTTTTGGTTTAGTTTCCTGAAAGTCCTAATTTTTATCCGCCTCGCCCAAAATCCAGATTGCGGCATAATCTGCCAGAAGAAAAAGAAGATAATTGAAATTTGACAAAATTATACCTTTTCGCCTGTAACGAACGGAATACATCCCAGATCATTACATTTTTCACTTTTTATCCCCGAAGAATATCGAAATATGCAGGCAATTTTAATGATGGTGCAGACCTTCGGAAATTCCTATCACATAACGGATTGCACAATCTCCGTTCAATTTGGAATGATCTACAACCTTGGTCTTTTGACTTTTGCCGTATCTGTATCCCATTTACGTTTGATTTTTCTCTATTAATCGACGTTAAGTCAATTTGGAATTTTCACATGCATAATTCATACTTTCAGTTACATATATGAAATACAGAATCATCATACTCTTCACGAAAATCGGCCCACCCAGTAGGCATATGTGAGCCAAATGCTATGTATGTAGCTGTCACATAATTATCCGAAAGGTAATGTAATGTGAGATAATCTTACCAAACCTTTACCCTGTTCCACGTTTCTAACTCAATCTGACCCAAGAATAGATGACATATCATATGACCAGCCATTTAGGCCACTAAATCCGGCGTGTCTTATGGTATAATCCTTTGTCGATATGACGTACGTTTAGTAGCAGTTAATCTGTAAATGAAGGTCTTCAATATTGTAAACACGCATATACTTTCGTATGTCGATCTATATATATTCACTGATGTCGATTTTTAGCTATCGAGAAAGGGTGAGTCTGATATTGTAATCAGTACTCCCCACACCGACTTTGACTGGCAGTAGGAAAGGGTTCCTTCTCCAACTCCTGTGTAAGGAAGGCCTACATTTGTAATGAATAGTTCCCTTCTCGATTTGACTTACAGAAGGCAAGTGAGCATGCAGTTTTGTTTATAACTCCCCTACCCGATTGTGTTTGGCAGTAGGCAAGGGTGCCCGCCATTATAAAGATATGTCCTCATCTAAAATGTGACTTTCATTAGGCATAGTGGCCCGCTATTTTGATGGAAACTCACCAACTTGGTGTGACTGGCAGTAAGGTAGCTGGAAGTAGGAAAATGGACCTGGCATTATAATGATAACTGCACAACTCAACTTCGAGTGATAGTAGGGTAATTGCCTGCCATTATAATAAAAACTCCTCAACTGTAATCTGTCTGGAAGTAGGAAAGGGGGCTGCCATTTTAACGATACTCCCCAAATCGATTCTGTCCGCGTAGTAGGCAATGGGGCCTGCAATTATAATGTAAACTTCCCAACTCGATTGTGAATGGCAGTAGACAAGTGAGCCTGCCGTTATATCACAAATACATAACAAACTTTTTACATTGGAAACAACGTACGGGGACCTCCCCATGCTCTTTCTCGGATAACGCTAAGAGACATGCAATTTTAAAACAATCTTATTTACTGCATGTACACTATTTACGTCGATATTCAAATACAATGTAGAATACCGTAGCGAAGCACGGGTACATTCGCTAGTGACCAATAAACTACGCACACTAAGTAAAAGCTATTTTCAGGTTTATTTTTATTGTTGGCATATTGCACGTCATTTCTGTTTGTATTTTATTTTGAGGTAAAGGCGAATGAAGTCGTATGAATTTGCTTCGTGTTCTTTAAATTCATTTTCAATTAACTTGGTGTCAATTGCAAACGAATATTAGTTTATAATAAAGTTTCTGTGTTTTCAATTATTATTATTATTATTATTATTATTATTATTATTATTATTATTATTATTAGTATTATTACAGTGCAGGAGAAATCTCTACCATTTAATTTCCAAATGCGATTAGCCTACTTTAAAATATGTTATTAGCGCACGGGAATTCGTAGAGTGAATGATCCGAATAGTGGTGTGACGTGAACATTTCGTTGTGCACGGCGCACATGTTATTGTGGAGAAGTACTCAAGGTTATTCCACTGAGCCCGCCCAGTGCGGTGGACTGCGGTGGGCCGTATGAGCCCAGTGCTGTGGGCCAGTACTCTGCCGCGTCAGAAGAGAACGGCACTGCACGGGCTGGGCTGCCGGAGCCCGTGGGTTTGAAGTGCTGCGCGGTGGGTCTGGCTGCAGGACTCTGACCACATCTTCCCTCCAGATCTACACCGCATGAAGAATCTCGTCCGAGAAGCAAATAAAATGCAGGCTAATAAAATCACTTCCAATTCACCAAGAAATCCAATGAATCGCTTCAACCCACTGAAATCCAGACACCTTTCCCTGCTGCTGGCTCAAAAACTGGTGAAAGAAAACCGCTGTAGACTGCGAACTTGGAATGAAGTATGGACTGCTAAGGACCCCACGAATAGAGATCGAACTTTGACCCTACGCATCCCACGCCCGGATTGCATCTCCCTCGGAGTGTATGGCTTCCACCACTACAGAGATAGTGCACTGGGCATGGAAGAAGTGGCTCTGCGATTCATTCTTGGTTCCTTCGACCTTATCTAGGCTGTGACTGTGGAGAAGAAATCCAGACAGTGCGACACATCACCTTCAGATGCCCACATAGAGCCTTCCGAAGAACTATCGATGACCTTCTGAAAGCTTCAACAACCGCTATTCAGTGGTTGCAACAACTGGAGATACTAGCTTAGTTTTCATTTTTAATTCGTTAGTTTTGTGGCCGAAGTTAGGACAGCCGTGTAGGGAAACTATTGGAGCCTCTTTAATTGTGAAAAATGCATGTATTGCTTTAAAAATTACTTCTATGAGATATTACGTTTGGAGAAATTATGTTTTTGAAATTACGAACGTTTTGAACATTGCAAGAATTATGTTTGAAGAAATTTGGTGTTGAAATTATTATGTAGCTTTGATGGTACAAAATTATTATTATTTCGAATCATCCATTTAGCTTTTGAGACAGCGTGTACCTACACGTGCCGTTTTTGGAAGGATTTTTCTATTGCTTCCTGTTACGCCAGAAAGACTTAGATCATCAAGAATGAAGAGACTTCATTGGACACAATAACGAGGATTGGGGAATGTGAATGTCAGGAGTAAATTTAATTGCCTGATTCACTTCCCGCGGGTTGCACCATTTCCGGCTTTTCGCTCCTGGGTGGGAGCGAAGCCCCCCACCGGGTCTTTTTTTTTCTGACCATCCTAGAGGTCGGACGCACTCTCCGTCCGTCCCGTCATGGGATGCAGGCCTTGGGGTAAGCATTATTCTCTTTGGTGTTTCGAGCTTTAGCTTATTTAAATGTAACTGTTCCATAATAATGTACGTCGGAGTTAATCCTCGGTATTCATATTCGTCTTTGGTGATTTTTGGAGACAGTTCCCTTTCTTTTGTTTAAGAAAATTGTAACTAACATGTAACTTAAATTTCCCCTTGGAGTTGCCTCCCGTACTGCAGTGTTACTTAATTTCACGTCAATTAAAGCTATGCTCCCTTTTAGAAGTGTTTTTTTTAATCGCAGCAGTTAAGTTTTTCAACCTCCCATTTCTTTGCTGAGTTAATATCTATTTATGCCCATTGGTGTAATCTCATTTATGTTATTACGGTTTTTTTCATTCTCAAAATAATTTGTAAGTCTCTTGGTGTGAAGCGCGTTTTAATAAGCGCAGTCAATTTTCTATTTTCACGTAGAACATGTTTTTTCTTCGTATGTGGATTTTGCTTTGTACCTATATCTTCCTTTCTTAGTTATTAAATTAGGAATTTGTAGGTGATTATTGTGTACCTCTTCTTTCCCCACAACGGATACGATCCCATCGGCCTCGCAGGGTTTCCACGCCGCTTCCTACATCCTTTCGCACCTATCGCATTGGGCCACCTGTTGCTTGTATTTTACGTCTTTTCAAGTATATGTTCAAAATTTGATACAATTTTTAAAATTCATTATTATCATGTTTCATTTATGTATTTATTTATATTTTACTTCATTTGTATTTTTATATTTTGTGTTTCAATTTTTCTGTGTATATATCTTTCTGGATTTCTATTTTATGTTTTTTAACTTTTTATAATGATTCTGTTTTGTGATTGATATTTTTGCTTTCATAACGTTACTTAATTTGTGCGCGACAAGTTCGTGAAGTATCCGATGAAAACACCGGTCTGTGTCAGCTATAAGATACAGTCCTACAATTGCAGTGGATGGTTTAAAACTCATTTTACAAGTGTACTTCCCTGGCACACAGGTCGTAAACTGTAAATGACTGGCATGTGCATAATAGGGGAGCCATCATATGTCCGTGGCGAATGTGTGAACTTTTCCATGCAGAGATAAATGGCAGGTAGTAAGGGAATACACAGAACTATATAATGAATGTTAGGCATGCCATTTAG
This sequence comes from Anabrus simplex, assembly GCF_040414725.1. Classification (NCBI taxonomy): domain Eukaryota; kingdom Metazoa; phylum Arthropoda; class Insecta; order Orthoptera; family Tettigoniidae; genus Anabrus; species Anabrus simplex. The sequence continues at coordinate 691,975,729 of NC_090265.1, forward strand.
TAGATTTGCACCGAACTGGCGTGGGTACTTTTCTCGACTCTGCCATGAATTTACGATTTTTCTTAATTGTCTGCAACGAGGAAACCCCGGCTGGGAAGACGGATTAGAGAAGTGGGTAAAATTCTGCACTTCACCATCCTAGAAATGAATTTCGTGGTCTTTCAACTCATCTAAGCGCCGTTGCTGAAAGGATAAAGGTGTCTTCATTCCCATACCAAGTGTCAGAAAATTACCAATATGCACACAGCAGTACAGGTACCTCGTTCTCTGGCTTATAGGCTGCATGGTCAGTGGAGCGGTTTCTGTTTCTCGCTTGGGGTGCGATTTTAGCCACGTAAAGTTAGTTCTTCTCCTTTGGAGACTGTGTGGTTGTGTTCGTTTTAATACACACCTCTACTCAAACACACCTGCTTCACAGACTGCTAATAATCAGTCTAATCACCATTAAAATACACTCTTGTAAATCCATCCTTCCAGTTACAGTTTTTGTGAAGAAGAACGTCTGGCCATTAAACTGGGACAGATCTACCAACTCCATCTTTGGACTTGCGCAACGACTGGGTGAAAAGTGAAAATTCTGTTAAAATGTCCATCTATCTAAATGAGCTTGAAGTTACCCACAGCTATAAATAAAAGGCACTCCACCGAAGGCTGTTAATGCCGGCCAAAGATCTTGGGCAATAATTCATGATAGCAAGCTTAATTTCTCTCACCGCTGGGTTCTGTGCTTCAGATCTCGGTCACTCCATTTAAGATTTGCGCTGGACAAAGTGGAGGCGGGACAAGTTTTTAGGCGGTTAATCCTGTCATCTTTCAGTCCAACAACACTCTCCAATTTCATTTCATTTCATCTGTCAGTTGTTAATCATTGCCCCAGAGGAGTGCGACAGGCTTCGGCAGCCTGCAAAGTTCCTATCCTCGCCGCTAGATGGGGGCTTCATTCATTCCATTCCTGTGCGAGTCGAACGACTGGAAACAGGCTGAGGATTTTCATTTTCGTTTTCATCGTCTTGATAATTTTTCACTACTGTACAGCCACGATCATTCTATATATCGTGATACATTAAAGTGTCTCTCGGAACCTTCTTGTCTTCAAAATGTTGTATTCAGGAGTTGGTCTGCCATTCGAAATAATATTACTTTTCGCACTAAATGTATGTGAACCTAAGGAACAGGTTTTAATTTTGTGTACATTTGGTTTTACGTCGCACCGACACACTAGGTCTTATGGCGACCATGTGAAGGAGATCGGTAGGAGTTGGAAGGAAGCGGGCGTGTCCTTAATTAAGGTACAGCCCCAGCATTAGCCTGGCGTGAAAACAGTAAACTGCGGAAAACCACCTTCAGGGCTGCCGTAAGTGGGGTTCGATCCCACTATCTCACGAATGTAAGCTCACAGCTGCACGACTCCAACCGCATGGCCAACTCACTCGGTAAGGAGCAAGGAATAGTTTAAAAGATCCACTGCCACAGTTACAATCAAAGGAGAATACTTAGTAGCAATGCTAGCGCAGTGTAGAGGAAGGAAGAAAAACACCTTTTGCCTTTGTGTCTAACCGGCAAATAATGCACGATACACTCTCACCAGGGCACTGAAGGCCACTGATTAACAGCCTGGACGAGTTTGCGTTTGAAGCGCTGCTATCAACATCTGGCGTAAATCGGAATCATTCAAGACATTCTGTATATCAATTCAATTCTTCAGCGCTAGGTGGCAGTCATATCTTTTCTCTCATGTGTTACGAGAATCTGGTGGATTTATATTGTTGATAAAAAATACAAGTTATATAATATGTAATACACCTAATTTTTATTTTTCTCCATGTTGTCCGCAGCAACACCAACAATGTAGACAGCATGCCCCTGCCCGAAAGAAGACTTATGTCATTCAAACTTGTGAAAGTGACACTTATGTACACTGGGTATGAGTCAGCGAACTCTTCAAACAAAAACTATTCCTCCTTTCCACTCACTCTAGACTTCCCACAAGGCTCCTGTCTCTCTCTCTCCCCCCTACTCTTCTTACTTTTCGTTGCCAACATCCCGCAACCCCAACCCATCCAACTCCTTCAATTCACTGATGACACCGCCATACTAGCTCCCCTTTATTCCATTCAGCCCTGCAAACGCAGCGTCCAACCCTACCTCAATTCATTCCTCTCCTGGTGTGACCGCTGACACCTCAAACTCAGTCTCTCCAAAACAAAATATGTCCTCTTCCATCGTAAACGACGAAAAAACAGTAACACCCGCAAGCCAGACCAACTCAAACTCCAGATCCGAAACACCCCGATCCGCCCCTAACCCACATTTCAATACATTGGCATCCTCTTTGACCAGCACCTAACTTTCCGTCTCCACTTCCTTAACCTGGAAATCGAGACTGCTACCCTCGCCCGACTGGTTCGTCTGGGGCCTTAACTCTTCCCTTCTCCTCACGTCCAAAACCTTCGTGCGACCTGCTATTACCTGTGGCCTCACCACCTCGGCAGCCATAACCCATTCCAACCGCAACCTCTAACACACTCTCCTCTCCATTGAACGCCGTACCGTACCGTCATGCGCCATACCTCCGGCTCCTATTCCGTTTTCACACCTCCGATTGTATGATATCCTTCCCTTCCCTAAACTCGACTCCTATGTCCTAACCCATTTCCAACGTGTTTTCCGTCGAGCACTCAGCCGAGACCACCCTTCCATTAACCAAACAGCTATGTGATCCGCATTCCCCTTCCCCACATTTTATCCAAAATCTATATCTCTACCGGTCCCTTCCCCCACCATAAGGTGATGCTTAACTGCAATCTGTGATGGACCGCCCTGAACCCTATTATCCTCCCATCTCACTCCAAAGAAAATGGACAATATGATTCACAATGACAATTGTAATGGGAAATCCTGTATGTAAATAATGTAAATACGATGTCAATCAAATACAAAAGGGATTTTTGTTCCTGAACATCAACAGTTGGTAGGACTGGCTCCGCACTTCTGCTATGCTTAGGCGGGACCGTTAGAAGTGGGGAGAGCGTGCTGTTGGTTACTCCCCGCCGTTTCGTCAGTAATGCTCACGATGTCGGAGCAACAGGTTCACCTCTCCACTGCGCAACGCATAATTATAAAATTTTTGCTCGTGAAATTTGCCAGAGATTGACTCCACAGTTTATTGACCAGACATTGTCAAGGACGCGTGTGTTTGCCAGGCATAAAATGCTCAAGGAAGGATGAGAACGTGTGGAAAATCAGCAACACGATTGCCGTCCTCGGACCAGCATTACAGACGAAAACATTCGTGCCGTTAAATATATTATTGCTGATTGAATTTTTTGCATGAGCGACGCACAATCACTGCTGCTTACTACTGCGAGCTGTTGAACAAGGCGAGGGTTGCATATCGCAGCAAAGGAGGACCAAACTATTCGACAATGCACTGCCGCGTACTGCAGGTCTGTCTCTAAGGTACAAGACTATACTTGATCGTCCTCCTTACAGCCCGGATTTATCGCCCTGCGATTTTCATTTGTTCGGACTGCTTAAAGAAGCTCCAGGAGGGCAATGATTTGAAGACGACGAGAGGGTGAAGACTTCGTGCGTAACTCGCTGGTGACACGACCCTGTTCTTTGTACGATGAGGGCATTAAAAATCTGCCCATACGCTGGGACAAATGCGTTTCCAAAGCATGAAACTTTGTGGAAATATATATTGTAATTGCCTTGTCTTTTTCAATAAATAAATTTAAATAAAAAAATAAATCACGTTTATATTTGATCACCCCCTGGTAGATGCTTTCAGTGTTAATTAAACAACTACCGTGGAAACAATCTAGTTACAGGATTCTCTGTAAGAATTAATCAATTTATGAATGTACGCCTCGAATTAACCCATCAAATAAAAATATGTATTTTGTATAACATCTTGATAAAACTGAAATTGTAAATGTCCCAAACTATGTACTTTGGAAAACAATAACATATTTAAAAAAAGAAAAATACAGTGAAAACACAAATACGAAAAGCCTACAGGCCAAACCCCTTCCATCTGCTTATTTCCACAAATCTATTACCCACTTCCTAAATACTTCACTTCAGCTTTAACCCGCCTGAATATCTTGGCCAGAGAACAGGCGTTACCTTCAAGCTGGCTCGCCTCCCCCTTCAGAGCAGGAATGAAAACTTGTTTAATAATAATAATAATAATAATAATAATAATAATAATAATTGGTTAGAAAGTAGGTTTCGGCTCACAAGTGGCCACGGCTGGTCCGTGGTCCGACAGCTCTGCACTCCGTCCGACCAACCGAGCAGGGGAGGGGTGGCCACTGCTCCACCGTGGCTCTACGCCTTTGTATTTGGGAGATGGTGAGGGGCTGGTCCCCACCGTTAGCCGTTCTGAGTATGGTTTTCCGTGGTTTTCCATTCTCCTCTACTAAGGTGAATGCCGGGACATTTCCTATTATAGGCCACAACCGCCAACCTTCTCCGCAAATCTCCTTCAGTGATACAAATTTGCTGGGCTGAGAGAGGGCGTTATCGTCTAGGAGGCCCGCCGTACTCCCTCAGGGAAGGAATGAAAACTTATATAGTTAGTTAAAATGTTACAGCCTTACTTTTAAACTTATTGATTTTCCTCTCACTTTACATCAGTCTTGGAACCATCAGAGTAGTTAGGCGTAGACAATATATTGTTCCGTAACACAGCCCGACTACTTTGGGCACCGAGGCTGCTGGCCGTGCGGTTAGGGGCGTGCAGCTGTGAGCGTGCATTAGGGATTTAGTGGGTTCGAACCCCAATATCGGCAGCCCTGAGAATGGTATTCCGTGGTTTCCCATTTTCACACGAGGCAAATGTTGGGGCCGTACCTTAATTAAGTCCATGGCCGCATCCTTCCCGCTCCTAGCCCTTTCCTATCGCATTATCGCCATATAGCCTATCTGTGTCGGTGCGACCTAAAGCCAATTGTATAAAAATCCACAGTACTAGCCTTTCAGGCAAGCAACTCTATCTTAAAAACTTCCTAGGGATATGAGCTACGAATTTTACGTAAATAAAATATAATAAAGTGTGAGAATATATTCTTTATTTATTCCTAAAACTTGCAATCCTTTTCTTAATCATCGTTATCCGGTCGATTAGATTACCAGTTTGCATTTTTCTACCGCTGTGAGCGCTAATGTGAGTCAATTGCAATGTTTCTTTTAAGCACCACTGTGAGCGCTAATGTGAGTCAATTGCAATGTTTCTTTTAAGCACCACTGTGAGCGCTAATGTTAGTCAATGTAAAGTTTCGCTTAAGCCCTTACAACTACATTCGTTGTGGACATTTTTCAAGAAAACGGAAATCGCCTGAGAATATTGAACCAAAGAACACATTACACAACGTATTCTGTAAATAAGTTAGTTTGGCCAGGATACGTGTATAGCAACGAGCTATTTTAGGCTGTTTTGCGGAACTGCATTTAGGTCGGAAGTGATTTTTTTAAAATTTTGATAGAGCTATCCAAGACTCACAATTTGAAACGTTCCCATGCCCTTTAGCCCTTCAGCGTTTGACACAATTGAGAAAATTGCTTAATTTTACGTTTTTCATGGTATGGCGACCCCTACTTTGACAGCTAACAGATGTTTTCTACATTAAAACCACTTTGATATTTTTAACATCAAATTCTTCCTTACCTTTTGTTTTTGCTCTGTTTTATTTTAAATTTTATTTACACATGCTTCTTTAGAATTTACACCAGAAATCGTTTAAAATGCTTCATCAGAATTTATAAACGAAATATCATTGCTTTGGTACTGGTACCGTAAGCATGTCGTTGCTTTTTCTCGATCATTCCTGTAGGCAGCGCCAAGTTGTAGCACCATCCTTTCAACCCCGGAATTTACGAAATGAATGTCCATCAAGAAAGCGCACATAGTTCTCCTTCCTCAGCCTGTCACCGCTAACAGCACTGATCATGAGCGAGCTAATAATGACTGGAATTCCTGCCGCTGTGCGACCTTGGAGTGTATAACCTGGGGACCATTGGAGGGGATTGACCGGTTGTTTACTAGGAAATCGAATACAACACGTTTCGAGCCCGATAGTCACAATCCCTGTGTTCAAACTTCGATATGTGTAAAACTGTCATAAACACGTAGAGGGCAAAACTAACCGGAAGGGGTGTCCCATTAGGAAATGAGCCGTCTATTACCCCTGAGCATTGCGGCGTAGCTGAGCAGTCTGCCACAGACATCACTGTCGTGAAGATGGCAACAAGTCACGAGTTAACTAACTTTGAACGTGAGTTGATCACCAGCGCATGGCACATGGGTCATAACATTGCGGAGATTATACCCGAATTCGGGCTTCCGAGGTCAACAGTGTCGAGGGTGAATATTCAATATCGCAGAGAGAATGTTACCACCCGCGTAAACCACCGCAAGGCAAGACCTCGCGAGTTTAACGAACGGACATCACGTCGCCTCCAAAGAACCATACTGGGCGATCGACGGGCTGCTCGAGTCAGATCTGCGCCCAGTTAAATGTTAGGAGTCAGGAACCCACTTCTACCACGGTTGCGAGGAGGAAACTGCACCGCATAGGCTTCACCAGCCGACGAGCAACTCGTGTCCCTTTGCTGACTCCTCCACACAGAGCTCAAAGACGTGCATGGGTCCGCGAGCATCGGCAATGGAACATGGAACAGGGTTGGCGTGTGGTATGGTCCGATGAATCTCGGTTCTAGGTGTATCGAGCAGATGGGCGCGTGAGAGTGTGGCGTATGCCCCATGGAGCTATGGATCCTGCGTGTCAACAAGTCTGTGTCCAGGCGGAAGGTGTCTCAGTCCTGGTCTGGGTAACGTACTCATGGTCGCAATTAGGCTCCATTGCCCGGCTGCAGGGAGATCTGACAGGTGCACGTTCTGTGGACATTCCTTCAGACAATCTGCATCCCTTTCTGGCCCTAGAGTACCCTAATAGAGGTGCCATGTTTCAACAGGATAATACAGAATGCATAATACACAATTCAATGTCACCTCTATGTGGTGGCACGTGGGTGGTTGGAGGAGTGCTCCAGTGAAGTTACGACCATGCATTGGTCTTCCAGATCCCCCAATCTTAATCCAATCGAGCATTTATGGGATGCTATCGATGTTGGGGTACGCTCTATGAACCACGCACCAACCACACAAGAACAACTGTGGGTAGCAGTGCAAGATGCGCAGGTCCAGATGCAACCAGAACGATTCCAACACCTTGTAGAGTCGATGCCTCCGCGTATGGCTGCCGTTTTGATGGCTTGCGGAGGAGCAACTCTTTGACAAATGAAGCATTTTGATGAAATATTGGCCATGTACGTGACTCGTACTTCGTCAATTTTCAATTCTAAAAAAAGCAGCAATCTATCTGGCATTTATTTTGCACACCGCAGATTCCCAGATTTTATACTGGGATGTTACCTTGGCTCGCGTTTCCACACTTTATTCGGCGCCATATACACGGTCTCCCACATAAACTAAGACCGGCCAAGCGGCGTTTTTACTCGCCGGGACGTAAGCTGATGTACTTTATTGCTCTTGACCTTGCAACCAGCGTGTACGTGTTCGACTTCGCAAGCATCAGTAGCCAGTTTGAATCTCAGCTGTTAACAAGGTAAGGCAGTTATCATTGCAACACCGTAAGTAAAGGTATTTTAAGAACAAGTAGACTCGACGATACGCGATGCATTTGTTAAGGAATTCCCTGGTGAAGTGCCACCTTCATGAATACAGATTCGCCCAATTTAAATAAATTTGAAACTATTGGCTAAGTGCTCAATAAAAATCATACGAGCACAGAAGCAGTTTTAACAGAGGAAAAGCTACATGACACTGGTGCGAATCTTGAACGGTCACCGAATAAATCACTCAATAATTAGCTTTCTCACACTGAGCTACAAAGCTGTTATACATCAAACCGTACGTGTTTACACCGCCCAATGTTTAGAACCTGTTGATCCAGCCACACGAGTAAGATATTGTGAGTGGTATCTTGCCTCATGGAACGATCGTGTATTCGAGCCACAGCTTGTGTCCTTTTCGGATGAGGCCTTGGTCTCATCTTAATGATCATGTGAACAGTCATAACTCTCGCTATTAGTGTGCAGAAATTTATGAATTCCCTCATTATGATAGGAAGTGTGGAGTTTGGTGTGTTGTAAGTGCAAAATGAATAATTGGGTCTATTCTTTTCGAGACGACAGTAAATGCAGAGAGGTACCAATCTGACATTTTGACACCGTTCTTCCATCAGTTGATGAAGAAGAAAAATCGTGGTGGTGATTTCAACACGATTCAGCCGCTGTTCATACAACATAAGATTCCCTTCTTACAATCTCGGAAGTGTTCGCAGACAGAGTGATCGGTGCTGGGCTATTTCTCCCTCGTTCTACAGATCTAACAGTTTGTGATTTTTACTTGTGGGGTAAACTGAAGGAAAAAATGTATTTTAAAAAAAACCTCACACATTGAAGGAATCGAAAGAAAACATTACGAATGAAATCAGAAACATTACTGTGGCAGAACTCACTCACGTCAGCCAAAATGCAGTTACCAGATACAATGCCTGTATAACCCACGCAGGACGACACTTCGAGCATATTTTATAAGGTAATATTTCATATAAGATTGTATACAAGGTTAAAGCAGCGCAGCCACGCGCGTCATAAATTCGCCTGAGGCAGCTGCCTTAGCGCAGAGTACGAACACCGTGCGTTCGGTCTGAGTTTATATCGGAGACTCTGCATTAAGATCAGAGAGACCACATTCAGGCAGAGTACAGGTTAACTAAAATGAAAAGTATACTAGAGGTGTTGGGATTGAGAAATAATTGGGAAAAAGGTTTCGAAAGTGTTGGGGTATCGCTAAGCAAACAAATATACGACTTTGGGATATTCTGAGAAAGTCGTTGGTGTCCAAATGTAGGAGAAGAGTGGCCCTCTTCAAGTTCAGCCTCCATCCGCATGGGGGTCAGAAGTAAGGTAAGGGTAAGGGTGTGTTTTGCTCGAAGGCAGATGCGAAACTCCGCAGAGGTGTGTGTGTGTGTGTGGGGGGGGGTCAGAAGTGTTGAAAAAAAGAAAATGTTCTAAATAACCGAGTTTAGAGTTTAATCCACACTTTTTTGGTTTCACTCAGGTGATGGTGACAGTCTCAGAGGCAGTTGGAATTGAGCACATCGTATCTACAGCGCGACGCGAAAATAGGCTAATCACTTATTTCAAAGGATCAGCTATTTTCCAGACAACATGAGCTGCAACAAAGACGAAATTTCACGCGAAAATAAATCACATGAAAGTAAAATTCATTAGACACACAACAATAACTCTAAAGTTACAAAACCTTTGCAAAATATCAATCAACGTCAGGTTAAAGAATCTATCAGCTTGCATTCGGGAGATAGTGGGTTAGAACCCCACTGTCGGCAGCCCCGAAGATGGTTTTCCGTTGTTTCCTATTTTCACACCAGGCAAATGATGGGGCTGTATCTTAATTAAGGCCGCGGTCGCTTTTTGCCCACTCCGAGCGCTTTCCTATCCCATCGACGCTATAAGACCTACATGTGTCGGTGCGACGTCAAGCAAATCTGAAAAAAAAAGACTTAAATGTCATCAGGTGTGTCGCTATTTATCTCAGCGACACCAAAAGCTACGGATTCAACACTAACATAGGTAAAATGAAATGTCGTATGACTTTTAGTGCCGAGATATCCCAGGACGCGTTCGGCTTGCCAGGTGTAGGTCTTTCTATTTGACTCCCGTAGGCGACCTGCGCGTCGTGATGAGTATGAAATGATGAAGAAGACAACACATACACCCAGCCCCCGTGCCATTGGAATTAACCAATTAAGGTTAAAATCCCCGACCCGGCCGGGAATCGAACACGGGACCCTATGAACCGAAGGCCAGTACGCTGACCGTTCAGTCAACGAGTCGAACACTAACATAGGTCGCCTTAGATTATTTTTACATGCCACTCCCGCACCACTCCACCTCTTACTCCCACAGTATTTCTCTCTAGAGAGTATCAAGTCATATGTGTACAAGGTTTGGTTGAAAATGCACGTTTGTCTACCGAACTTAAGTGCGACCAGTATCCAGTATTCGGGAGATAGTGGGTTCCAATTTCCTTTTTCTATTGGCTTTACGTCGCATCGACACAGATAGGTCTTATGGCGATTATTCGTTAGGAAAGGCCTAGGAATAGGAAGGAATCGGCCATGGCCTTAAATAAGGCACAGCCCCACCATTTTCCTGGTGTGAAAATGAGAAACAATGGAAAACCATCTTCAGGGCTGCCGACAGTGGGATTCGAACCCACTACCTCCCGGATGCAAGCTCACATTCGCGCGCTTCTAACAGCATGACCAACTCGCCCGGTGGTTTCCCATTTTCACACCAGGCAAATGCTGGGGGGCTATACCTTAATTAAGGCCATGTCTGTTTCCTTTCCTCTCCTCTCCTCTCCTCGCCCTTTCCTGTACCATCGTCGCCATAAGACCTATCTGTGTCAGAGTGACGTAAAGCAACTTGTAAAAAAAATTCCGGTTTGTTGACAGTCACCGTCATTTTTAATTGCTTATTTCCCGATATCTTTACGTAAAAAATTACACATTAACTGTGTGTAACCTGCGAAGTACATAATGTATTGCGTACTAGGTTAAGCTTCCGCCAGCAACTATTGGAGTTGTCGTTTAGTGATTTGATTTAAGGATCACTCAAAGTTGAGTGAACTTAGGGACATATCAATGCCTGATGATTCACCGACAGGTAATTCAGGGGAGAATAAAATAAAGCAAATCGCTCCAGGAGAATGGACGAACAGATCAAATCTGTTCTTAGTATTTTTTTTTTCAATATATAGAATCTAGGACGCGTGCTGCTTCTCAACATTCAATAGAAATAGGTCAGATAACTCGTCTTGATACGCCTGTCGTAGTCATATTCTTTTGCCTGCCTTTTTCAGTGGTTTTATGAACATTTATTAAGAACCGCGTTACTTTATAACGCAGTCCGTAGTCAGAATTGCCTCATGCCGTCTGTTTGGTAAAAATCTATCTACACATTCACTTTTTTCTGATCCAGCAGTTCTTGATGTAAAGCTTGGCATTGTGTCGTAGAAGGCAAATGGTATTTTCAATTGCAGTTCTTCTATATAGAACGGTTGCGTTGTGAACTCATAGGTTAGTCTCGAAGGAGCGCTTTTTGTCAAGCAGAGAACTTTTTAAGATACATGGCCTTCACTCTTTCTAGTGTAGCTAGATAGGTGTTCCAAGATAATGTCTACGGCATATGTCATGATCGGGTCTGTTTGTACGTAGACTTCTTTCTCTTAGCAGGATGTAAGTAATTAGGATCGCTCTGACATCTGTTGAATATATTTGGAAGCTGGAGAAGATTAGAGAATCAAGGAGTATTTAGCAGGGAATAGTATTATTCCCTGATCTGGCTTGACAGGTAGTAATCAAACATGGTATCATGCAATGACATTACTAAGGATGAAAATCACACATATCAGCATATTAATGAAAATGTTAGTCGATTGGCAACCTGCTAAGTACAGAGTTGCCTTCGCCTGCAATTATTCGAGTGATCATTTAATGATTTGATTTTATGATTACTCAGAGTTGGCTGAACTTAAAGACCTATCAATGTATCATAATTCACCGGCAGGTAATTCCGGAGAGAATAAAACAAAAATAAAGCAAATCGGTCCAGTAGAACGGACGGACGGATTTGCCAAAGCTGTTTTTAGTAAACTCCTTTAATAAATAGATTATTGTTGTATTGTCGTTATCGTTCTTATTATTGTTCTTTATTGTAATTAACTGTTAAATTACATGTGAATGTTTTTAGGTTCCAATAGAAGGAGTGTTCCAACTTCTCGTTATGGAGATGCGTATATTGCGTTGATCGATGTGAATCTCTCGCCTTGAGCACATTACAAGACAACGCTATTCGGAGGAAGATTGGAATCGCCGAAAACATGAGAAAGTGCTTCAAGACGTCTCCAATGGCGCACCGTGCATCACACCGTCGTTAATACTGCCTACCACGTAAAAGTCAGCGGAACTCGACCAATTGGAAGGCAAAAACAACGATGGCCGGATGCCGTTAACGCCGACATAAGAGCACTCCACCTACAGCGTAATGATGTTTTCGATCGCGACACACAGCTGTACTTGATCCACCAAGCAGACCCTATAATAGCAGGAAAAATGCTTAGAAGAAGAAGAAGAAGAAGAAGAAGAAGAAGAAGAAGAAGAAAGAGGAGAAGTAGAAGATGGAATGTTCCTTCCTCAGCTGACGGAGTTACATAGCTGCATGTTGAGAGTTGTTGGTTATCCGTGTCTGGGATAGAAGAGTTTTTATTAATTCATGCATGCATGAATTCAGCTCATTCATTCATCATTCATCCCTAATGGAATGTTCTCTCCTCAGCTGCTGGATTTCTGCAGCTGCAGGCTGAGAGTATTCATTCATTCATTCATAATGTCTGCGCCGGGATGAGTGGCTCAGACGACTAGGGCGCTGGCTTTCTGATCCCAACTTGGCTGGTTCGATCCTGGTACAGGCCAGTCGTATTTGAAGGTGTTCAAACATGTCAGCCAAGTGCCGGTAGATATACTGGTACGTAAAATAAATTCCGGCACCTCGCTACGTTCCGAAATCGTAGAAGTAGCTAGTGGCACGCAAAACCAATAACATTTTATTATTATTTTTATTATTATTATTATTGTGTTGTGTTTGAGTCATCAGTCCATACACTGGTTTGATGCATCCCTCGATGCCACACTTTCCCGTACTAATCTTTTAATTTCTACGTAACTACTGCATTCTCCATTTACTCTAATCTGCTTGCCATTCTTGCCAGCTACACTTCCCTAAACAAAAAAACAAAAAAAAACAAAAAACAAAAAAACAAAAAAAACTGAACAAGTCCTGGGTGTCTTAAGATGTGTCCCATCATTCTATCTCTTCTTCCTGTCAAATTCAGCCAAGTCGATCTCCTCTCACCAATTCGATTCATTATCTCTTCATTTGTGATTCGATCTGTCTATCTCAACTTCACTATTCTTCTGTAACACCACATTTCAAAAGCTTCTCTTCTCTTCCTTTATGAGCTAGTTATCGTCCATGTATCACTTTCGTACAGCACTACGCTCCGTAAGGAAGTCTTCAGAAACATATTTCTAATTCCTATATCAGTGTTCGAAGTGAGTAAATTCTTTTTGTTAAGAAAGGCCTTACGTGCTTGTGCTAGTCTGCATTTTATGTCCTCCTTACTTCTGCCAATCGTTAGTTATTTTACTACGCAAGTAACAATATTCATCTACTTCCTTTAAGACTTAATTTCCTAATCTAATATTTCCTGCATCACCTGACACCGTTCGACTGCACTGCATTACTTTTGTTTTGGAATTGCCGGGCTGAGTGGCTCAGACGGTTGAGGCGCTGGCCTTCTGACCCCAAAGTGGCAGGTTCGATCCTGGCTCAGTCCGGTGGTATTTGAAAGTGCTCAAATACGTCAATCTCGTGTCGGTAGATTTACTGGCATGTAAAAGAACTCCTGCGGGACTAAATTCCGGCACCTCGGCGTCTCCGAAAACCGTAAAAAGTAGTTGGTGGGACGTAAAGCAAATAGCATTATTATTATTGTCTTGGAATTATTTATTTTCATCTTGTACATTTTCCCCAAGGCTCTACCCACTCGACCCATACCATTCAGCAATTTCTCCAGTTCTTCTGCACTCTCAGATAAAAATATTGTTATTATTATTATTATTATTATTATTACTGGGGAGCCTCCGTGGCTCAGACGGCAGTGCGTCGGCCTCTCACCGCTGGATACCGTGTTTCATATCCCGGTCGCTCCATTTGAGATTTGTGCTGGACAAAGCGGAGGCGGGACAGGTTTTTGTCCGGGTACTCCGGTTTTCCCTGTCATCTTTGATTCCAGCAACACTCTCCATTCTCATTTCATAGCATCTATCAGTCATTAATAAATCACTTTGGGTGTGGCGACGCCATCGTACTAATAGCCTATATCTGCTTCATTCATTCCATCCCTGACCCGGTCAATGACTGGAAATCAGGTTGTAGGTTTTCATTTTTTCATAATAATAATAAAAATAATAATAATAATAATAATAATAATAATAATAATAATAATAATAATAATAATCGTCTGAGCCACTCAGCCCGGCTTTTTCATTTCGTGTGGCTATTTATAGCCGAGTGCAGCCCTTGTAAGGCAGACCCTCCGATGAGGGTGGGCGGCATCTGCCATGTGTAGAGAACTGCGTGTTATTGTGGTGGAGGATAGTGTTATGTGTGGTGTGTGAGTTGCAGGGATGTTGGTGACAGCACGAACACCCAGCCCCCGAGCCTTTGGAATTAACCAATGAAGGTTAAAATCCCCGACCCGGCCGGGAATCGAACCCGGGACCCTCTGAACCGAAGGCCAGTACGCTGACCGTTCAGCCAACGAGTCGGACATTGGAGGATAACTCTCTACAGACTTGTGACATAAATAAAATAATAGGAGCCAGACTTCGCCTGGGAAGTAAAAAGACATATCCGAGAAGTCCTCAAATTAATGGATGTACAGTGCCTCACGGTTAATTAATATGAAATCAGCAGTCGTTTCAAGTTGAGGGTGACTTATCAATCTCTCTCACATCGGTGGTACATTGCTGCTTACTGCCCCAAACGTGAGCTATGTTGTGTTGCACCTAAGGCGAAGATAATACAATCCCTCGGAATTCGAGGTCAGTAAATATGCGTGCGTATCAAAATAGAGACACACGACCTTGTCATGAATCTCGTAGAACGTAAACATCAATCATAACACTGGTTAAAGACATAAATCCTCTCCTAATGTGAACAGAATCCTTCCCAGGGGCCCTCACCAACATCCTGTTTCCTTGAATATTAACCATCACAGCAATACAACACCAGCCTTACACAACGATTCCAAATTGGAGTTAAAGACAAATATAAATCGAAAAATTCTACAATAATTGATTATCGAATGATTGTAATTGTAATTATTACGAGTTGTCTACAGTGTCAAGGATTAAACAGGAATTGTTCCGTGGTTTCCCATTTTTTCACCATGCAAATTCTGAGGCTGTAATTGAATTAAGGCCACGGCCGCTTCCTTTACACTCCTAGCCCTGTCCAGTGCCATCGTCGCCATAAGACCTATCTGTGTCCGTGCGACGTAAAGCAACTTATAAAAATAATCCACAGTTCTAGAGCCCTTCAGGCAAGCAACTCAATGTTGAAAATATCCTAGTGATATGAGCTACGAATTTTAGGTATATAGAATATAATAACCTATGAGAATATATTCTTTATTTATTCCTAAAAATTATAATCATTTTCTTAATCATCGTTTTTCGGTCGATTAGATTAGCAGTGTGCCTTTTTCTACCACTAAGAGCGCTAATGTGACTCAATGCATTGTTTCACTTAAGCACCACTACGAGCGCTAATATGGAACAATACAGAGGTTTACTTAAGCCCTTATAACTACATTCGGTGTGGATATTTTTCAAAAAATCAGAAAACCGCCTGAGGGTAATTAATCAAGGAACACATTGCAAAACGAAGTATGTAATAAGTTAATTTGGCTAGGATTTGAATCAAAATGAAAACGAGTGAAGAGACATGCGATTTTAGGAGGTTTTCCCAAACTTCATTTAGGGCGGAAGTGATTTTCAAAATTTGTTTTCTAAGACTGTAATTTGAAACTTTCCCGGGCTCTTTAGCCCTTCAGTTTTCGGCACAATTAAGGAAATTTCTTAATTGTATGTTTTTCGTAATATGGGGACCCCTACCTCGTCTACTATGAAATGTCTTCAACGTAAAAAAAAAAAAGAAAAAGGAATTGGGGAATAAATTTGCCAGGATTGGTTAAGAATCGAGATAGTGACCAAAAAATGAAAAGCACAATGAAACAGGTTTATTATACGATGTCAATAGGAGGACAATAGTAGCGATCTAAATTGAACAATACTCTTAATATTATTAATAGCATTATTATTGTTATTATAACGGTGTAACGATACCACACCCCTCCTCTGTGGGTGTTTCCCTTGACGATCTTAACGACCACTTTACAACTCTTAATTCCACGCTAGACCCGACAATTAAAGAACATGTGTTGACAAAGCATGATTCCATTCAGCGTACTGACACTGATAAATTTCACTTCCAAACTGCGATATATTCCCAGGTAAGAATTGACAAGACAATATCTAAATCAAAGGGGCTAGATAATATCGGAATCGATATGAAAAAATTAATACTTGACGTTGTAGTTCTCATCATAACTCATATTTTCAGCTTATCGCTCTTGACGGGATATTTTGTATCATATGGAAACTAGCCAAGACACGGACGGCTCTTAGGAAAATCATCAGCCTCTACCAGTGTCATGGACAAAATACAGGCAAATGTGTGTTTGTCTAACCCTGTCCCGTTTCTCTACGGGGTCGGGTATGAAGTGGGATGAATCTTTTGTGGCAGGTTTTTATGACGGGATGCCCTTCCTGACGTCAACCTCATCAGAGGAGTTAATGAGATGAAATGAATCACGTGATATATGATAGGAGGAAGGGAGATGATGTAACCCGGTGCCAGCATATAGCTAACTTCTCTCGAATAACACCAAGGGGTCTGCTCAAGGCTTAACGTCCCCATCCGACGGACGAATCACCAACAATAGTGTCATATTCTCTCACTCCATATGAGCACTGCGAAGAGGTGTGGAATGCAAGCCGGACTTTTGGCACGCAATCTAGTGATTAGAAATTGTATACCACCACCTCCCCTAATATTCTGATGGTGAAAATTTTTTCGACCATTGGGACTCGAACCGGCTAACCATGGTGTCAGGCCGTTTAGACTTCAACATCTTAACGATCATGACCACCAGGTGGGATTAAAATGTAGACAAATATGTAGTTGCCAATAAGGAAGATATGCATTAAAGGAAACACTCCTTAGGTTCTTCTTGCCCATCTTCTTCTCCTTCTACGGCCTTGACATTGCTTCTCAGTTCTTCCAAGTTCTTCCTGTAATTTCCTTTCCCTTTGCACCGTTGAAACCATGAAAACCAAATAATTACTGCTACTGTACCAGTATTTGAAACTTTAAAAATAACTTCTATACCTGCTGCAAACAATACACGTATGACCCTTTTATCTCACTATGTACAGTAATTTTCTAATAGAGCTATCTGAATTCACTGCTGGATTGTATGACAAACAATACTCTACATATTATGAGATCATGCCTTACCTTACCTTTAAGACAACTAGGACTTGTTCAGGTGATTTTTGTATGAAGTGTAGAAGGCAAGACTAGTAGGAGATGCAAAACCATGTATATGACAAAATTATTAGGGTTAGATCCAGGCTGCAGGATGGAGAGGGTAGCGCCTTGTAAGGCGACATGGGTATCTGCATCAAACCACTCTACGGACTGAAGACCCAAACAACCACAACAACAACATTCATTTCACTTTCGTCTTGTATTTTATTACATTAGTGAGGTGTAGGGATATCCCCCACATACGAATCATCAATGATTAAGGCTATTTGGCTGAGCGAGTTGGCCGTGAGATCAGAAGCGCGCAGATTTGAGCTTGCATTCGAGAGATAGTGGGTTCGAACTCCACTGTCGGCAGCCAATGAGGATAGTTTTCGTGGTTTTCCATTTTCACAGCTGTCGAATGCTGGGGCTGTACCTTAATTACGACCACGGTCGCTTCCTTCCCACTCCTAGCATTTTCCTATTCCATCGTCGCCATAAGACCTATCTGTGTGAGTGCGACGTGAAGCAGATTGTAACAACGTAGTGAGGCTACTTGCCACACCACCCGCTGCACAACGTCCCTTATTTCTCTAAAGTGTTCCGTTGTCCCAGAAACACTATATGGGACGCATACTGTCAACCGTTCCGTATATTTAAAATACTGTGTTTAAACTTAATTTACCACAAATCTCTGAATCGTATTTCTCATTGCTTAAGGTAATTACAATTTGTTTGGTTGGCACTAAATGTAATAACCAGTGAGACAGAAGTATGAAAATTGTAACGAATGGCAACATATAATCCAGTATAATGAACATTGATGACACGTGATGTTTTTGTACTGGAATTATTGAGCCGCTACGCAGGGTGAGAGGTGATACTCCCACGTGGCGCGTCCCAGGTGGCGGATAGGGGGTTCCTAACCGGCTTGCCGGCGGACTTGAGGGAAATAAAATACCTCTCGCGGACCAAACACACTACGCCCAGTGGGTGGGGGACGCAAATGAAGAATACACCCACGGTATCCCCTGCCTGTCGTGAGAGACGACTAAAAGGGCCGACCAAGGGATGATTGTATTCGAACCATGAAACTACTTTTGATTAGTACCATCACGCGGGGAACACCTTGGGTCGCTTTTACTTGCGAGTAGTACCATTCTGTTAGGTACTCAATAGTTTTGTGATTCGTAGCACTCAAGCGGGGTTCAGTGTTGGTTTCCAGTACTCGTGAGTCGTACCCATGTGAGCAACACCACGCGTCTGGGCGTTGCCTGTGAGTTGTACCACTATATGAGCGACACCGTAGGTCTGCGTTGCCAGTGATTAGTACCCACTATGTGAGGAACACCACGGGAATACCGGCGCCCGTGATTAGTATACCTAGGCGAGGAACCTCATCGGTTTGCGTTGGCTATGAGTGGCGCCATTGTGTGAAAAACACCATAGGTCTTCGTTACCTTTACGACGTACAATACTTGTGGGTAGTACCTTAATGTTTGGAACACCGTGAGTTTACGCTACCTTTGATTAGTACCGCAGCTTGAGAAATATCATGGTTCTACTTTACTCGCGACATGTACCATACTGAGGGGCCTTAGACCTGGTTTTTGGACCCCTTTAGACATCAAGCATTATCGATTAAGGACTGTGCTTTATTAGTGGTCCCTTGGTCAGTAATACTATTATTTATGACCGTTTCTGAGTCGGATCCACTGTTTTTTTGTTTTTTTGTTTGTTTGTTTCTTGTTTTTTTTTGGGTTCATGTCCATCCATTCATTTTTCATGACATATTTATTTATTTTGGTCAGTGGATTTTTTGAACTTTTTGTTGTCATTTCATTTCGTACCATTAGGGGCCGATGACCTCGATGTTAGGCCCCTCTAAAAAACAAGCATCATCATCATCATCATCGGTACACCTACTCCGTACATTCAAAATGAGCACCTCCTAGAAGGTGAACATTGAACCCTATATCAGAAAAAGTAATTTTTCTTTGCTATTTGCTTTCCATCGCACCGACACAGATAGGTCTTATGGCGACGATGGTATAGGAAAGGGCTAGGAGTTGGAAGGAAGCGGCTGTGGCCTTAATTAAGGTACAGCCCCAGAATTTGTCTGATGTGAAAATAGGAAACCACGGAAAACTATCTTCAGGGCTGCCGACAGTGGGATTCAAACCCACTGTCTCCTGGATACAAGCTCACAGCCACGCGCCTCTAACTGCAGGACGAAGAAGTTTCAAACTTTATCTTCAGACGATTCTAATGCCGACTTATGTGCCCCCTCTGGTGAGAGGATGGACAGTTAATTTTCAAAAAAAATTAGTATTTATCAGTTTGCTAAACTGAAGCATTTATAGATTGTTTTTGTGTTCTTAGGTTACTAGCACTACTATCCCTTCCTTCTTCAGGAAAATTTTAAACCTATCACAAATTTTGGATATTTATTAATTTAGCCAATCAAAATTGAGAGTGAGTACAGGGCTTCGGCCCAGAGAGTTCTGGAACCTTCCTCTCCGCTCTAAAAGCTGGGACCTTTTGGGCCACGTTGTCTTTTTCCATCGCTCCAGTCAAGAGGTTTAGAATGCGTACGTAAAGGAGGCACGGGGCAAGCCTTGCCCGTCGTTGGAAGGCCCACCAGCTCAAGGTAATGGCAGACATCTTTAATAATGTAATGTTCTCAGAAAGCTAAATTGAGGGGAAGGTTTCAAAATTATTTCCTAATGGAAATCTATCTTCTTTTCAATGTAAATTTTCCAGTAAGTCTAAGGACTTTATCCTAAATTAGGGAATAAAGAGAATTCCAATTCAACTTGCTATTGGGGTGACTATGATTTCGTAAAGCACATTCTGTAAATTATTGTGTACGTGATTGTTTTAAGGTTGTCAAATCATTATTGTTACTAAAGCTCGCCTTTGCCTATCCAACTGTTATATGATGTTGTTCATCTAGTTTGAATTCGAGAAAAATAATAATAAAGGAAAGATGTAAAGTTTCTAAAGTTAGACTTTTAAATCAAAATTCGATCTTTTCTCTGTCCACTCTTTCACGCCCGCACCTTCGTACATTTCTCTGTTCCACCGAAACCCCGTATAAATAATAATAATAATAATAATAATAATAATAATAATAATAATAATAATAAATAATAATAATAATAATAATATAAATTGTACCGGGCGGTACACCTCCGCTCCGCTAATTCAAACATTGCGCCAGTTGAAACTCCTCTGCTGGAGGAAGCCTGAACTTTAACTACAGTGTTAATTCTCAAGTTTCTCAGAAGATGTCCCTACTTGTAAATTTTGAAGTGTTCTGAACTGTGTCGTTTTCGATGTATTTTTGTTTTGCCTGTAATAAGAAGTGTGAACATTCTCTTCTAGATGGCACTACTGAAGGACTACAATTATGCACCCTAGTACGAAGTGAAAGAACTGTGTTTTTGGAGAAATTTTGTGTTCATAAGTTTGTTCTTTGTTAAATTTCTTCCAGTCATTGTTTAGGTTGGCTGTATAACCCTTCACTTTCCGCCAGTTTTGAATTCGACCAATGAGTAATTTTTGTAATTAATTTCATACCAATCCTGGTTTTCTTCTTCAATTTTGACATGTAATCTTTTGGCCGTCCAATAAAATGCTTGTGGGCGGGTGTTCTTATTCTTGAAATGTCTCGAATGTTCCGCGAGGGTATATAAACTGCTGATTTTCGGGTCTCTGCGCCACTTCAGTACCATCTATCAGTGTGTAAATTATGTAGCAGGGGGCGGGTAGCGCCTCTTTCTTCGGGCAGCGGTTCATCAATAAGGTAATGGCCTTTTAATAACTTCTTTTCTTGCTAGCTCAGCAGTTTAACTCTCGGGGCAGGTTCGATACCTTTTACCATGTAACCTTCCTCTAAAGTGTAAAGGACTCTTGGTATAAATTCTGTCTTTTTAATCTGCAAATTGGGATAGAGAGTGCCTAACCCTCTCGAGCTCCCATTCATTTTGTTTTGAGGTGACTACGTTTTCATAACAGTTTCCCTTCTACTCGTAATGTCATAAAGTTTTCTATCGTGTCACCTCCGTAGAATGGGATTAGCCCTTGCATAAGTGGCCTAGGGCCAAATTAGGTTTTAATAAAGTATATTCGGAGTGCCAGTTTCGCCTCCACTCAAGTTTGTATTTTGGGGCCTTGTAATTTTCCTGTTTATTTACTAAATCGGCCTCAGTAGGTTGGGTATTTTTACCCCTGTGTTTATGTCCTTAGAGGACAACTTGAAGGTGGAGTTTGGTGTGGCCTTTGATAGGCTGGAACTTTGAGAGCGGGTTGCTCTTCCAAAGAAATTTGTTTCTGTGTGCCTCGAGGAGGCTTTTGCTATGTAATTGGGAGCAAGTGCTCTTGAGCATGATTGGGGTCTTCTGCCCCTTGGTTGAATCCTGTATACGGGTAAAGTTGGGCTTACTGCTCAAGAATTGTGTGTCTGTCTCTCGGAGCCCAAATCCTGTAACACTGTAATTGTACATTCTCGATTTGTTGTTCGGCTACTGAGTACCTGTTATATTTGTTATTTCTTGATCTTGAAAAGAAAATATAACCTTGTTAAATTTTAAATTAACTTTAATTTCGTAGATTGAGACCTATTCATCCCAGCACCTTCTTTCACCTCTAACTACCACGGATAACTCCGTAAGAAGTGGTAGCAGAGCGTGGTTGAATGGGTCTCAATTTAGCGCCTTTTGACGGCTAAACATTGCTTTGTTTTCGAACTCTAACAATTTTCTCAGTTGCTATAATTTTTTTATTTTTCCGTTTTTAAAAAAAATTGCTTTGTCATCATGCCCGGCCCTCGCGATGTTCTCTATCTCAACTATTTGCGCAAGGAGGAGTTGATCTATGAATTAAGAATTAGAAATGTGCAGTCTGGAGGCACGGTTGCGGTAGACACAAATAAGCTTGCCCATTTCCATCCCCACTTTGGGAGAGAAAGAAATTGACGACTCTCTTTCCACGATCACTGATAATACTACTGAGCTGGCATCTGTGATTACCTTTTTTGAAGAAAATGACCCTTCTCCTAATCAAATTAAACGTGTGCAAGCCAGATTATTTCATTTTTCTAATAGAGTTAACGATCTCTTGTCTCTGAAGTTGAATGACGTTCAGGGGAAGGAAGCTAGTGTAGTTCTTGAAAATCTTTCTGAATTGTCCAGTAAGGTTACCCAATTGTTAACCGGGGAAGTTCCTCCCAAAACTGATCAACCCGCTACGGTAAACGTAGTTCAAGAGGAAGAGTCTTCCAAAGGAGAAGGACATATGAAAGCAGTTGGAGCTCAACAAATCTCCGCCCCATTAGACAACGAATCTGAGCGTCGTACCTCGTTGAATAATGTACGTTCTGAATTAGCTTCTTTGCCACTTAAACCTTTACCTACTATGTCACCCGGGTTCGGCAGCTTACCTCATCCATTAGCAATGTTGCTCAGAGGTATTTCGAAGTTTTCTGTTAACACTACCAGTGAAGTTATTTCATTCTTAAGGTTTTTAGTTGAATTTCAGGATCATGCCCTTGTTTTATCTCTTTCTCCGTGTCAAATTTTGCAAATCATTTATCCCTATGCAATTGGTGTTCTCTCAGACAAAATTGTTAGGGTAATAGCGGAGCAGTCATCTATTGAAGACTTTCATGCACACCTTCTTGCAAATTTCATTCCTGCTCGTGCGAAGTCATCCCTGATTCAGAAGTACTATTATCGTGTACAGCGGTTGGATGAAAACTTGGCAGATTTCATCCAAGATATTAAGTTCTATACTAGGGTATTTGCTCTTCATTTTCCCTAAGACCAAATCGTTCATGCTATTGTGGAAGGTATTTCACCATCCTATAGGTCATATTTGTGTTTCGCGGCGTGCCCCCAAACCTTCTCTGAACTTGAAGCATTGCCTGTGTCAGCCGAAGGGGTTAGGTATGCGGACACATTACGTGTTGCCAGGGAGCCCCCTCCGCCATTAAGTAAATTTCGGCCTACACCTCGCCGAACAGTCACACCCCGTAAATGTTATGCTTGCGGGTCGCCTGACCATCTTCGCAATAAATGTCCATTGGTCAAATCTAGTAGGACAAATAATGGAGCTGGTTCATCACAAGTCTGTTTTAAATGTGGGGCTTTCTCACATATCGCCAAGAATTGCCCAAATTCAAATAGCACCCCCTCCTGCTCAACTTCTGGTGCAATTTCCACCAATGCCAATAATAATAAGTGACTAGTGCCCTCGGCTGAGTCGGCGAACCCACCTTCCCGAGGCTCAGCCGTAAGTAAACACACCAAAATTGCAGGGAAAACTCCCGCTTCAAATTTATCTTTTGAAGGCCCTAAGGAATGTCTTAGGATTGCGGCGGATTCCTCCGCACCCGTACCTTTTCTTAAAATTGAGGTGAATAATGAGCCTATAACTGCTCTTTTAGATTCAGGCAGTGTTTGTTCTATTATTTCGGCTGAATGGTATTCGAAATTGAAATCTATCTGTAAGCTTCCTGACTATTGCTCATCTTCTGTTCAATATGTTTTGGCTAATTCATCTCCATTAGAAATTTTAGGTTCCTTAAAAGCCAAAATTCGTATTTCTAAATTTACTTGGAAAGTTAAATTATTTGTGGCTAAGCATTTGTCTTGCCCCATTATATTGGGAGCCGACTTCATGTCCCATACTGGTCTTGTGCTCGATCTTCAGAGTAGGTCATGCACATTCAAATTTGCTTCCAATTGTAAAATCCCCTTATTGAAATGTAATTCTGTATCATGTTCATCTGTTTCGCCTACCCAGGATGAGATGTTGTTAGATCTTAGACATCTACCTGAGGAGCAGGCTGACAGTATTCGTAAGTTGTGTCAGGCGTTTCCAGAGGTGTTCTCGGATATTCTTGGTGTTACTGACCTGATCGAATACAAAATTGAGGTCACGGATTCGATTCCTGTCCGTTTTCCACCTTATAGGCTATCTTCACCTAAAATGAAGGCATTGAAAGAAATCATCGATCAAATGTTAAAGGATGGTATTATTAGGCCCTCTAAGTCGGCGTATCCTTCGCCTATTTTTCTAGTCCCGAAACCCCAAGGTGGCTTCAGGCCTGTCATTGATTATAGGGCTCTCAATCGGAAGGTGGTGTTACAATCTATGTCCCTTCCTGACCTTCATTCTTGTTTTTCATGGTTTCGCAAAGCTAAGTTCTTCACCATCTTGGATCTAAATCAGGCCTATAATCAAATTCCTTTGGCTGAAGAATCCAAACATCTTACAGCGTTCGCCACGGATTGCAATTTGTATGAATACAACCGCGTGCCTTTCGGGCTCCCCACGGGAGCAGCTGTACTCACTAGACTGCTAAATAGGCTCTTCTCCGACATCAAATTCGAGTACTTGTACCACTATCTTGATGATGTCGTCGTATTTTAGGAGACTTTTGAAGAACATCTAGATCATCTAAAGGAAGTTCGCAATCGCCTTCGTAAGGCTGGGTTAACTGTGAAATTGTCCAAGGTCGCCTTCGCTAAACCCTCTATGTCATTCCTAGGGCATATTGTCTCGCCCGATGGTGTCGCAGTCGATCAATCTAGAACACAGGCCATCCGTGATTTCAAGCCTCCCAAGGACATCAAAGGTATTGCCAGGTTCATTGCTATGGTGAATTTCTTCAGGAAATTTATTCCTAACTTCGCTAATAGAGCGGCGCCCTTGAACCTTCTTCGTAGGAAAGGCATAAAATTCGAGTGGGGGCCTTCGCAACAAGCCGCTTTTGAAGACCTGAAATTAGCTCTTTGTAATGCCCCTGTCCTTGCTATGCCAGATTTCTCGAAGAAATTCATCGTCCAAACCGACGCGTCGTCGTCGGCGGTAGCTGCAGTCCTTCTTCAAGAGACTGAACTAGGGAGGCGACCCATCGCCTATGCATCTAGGACTCTATCGGCTCAAGAAGCCAAGTATTCCATCTATGAGCTCGAAGGTTTGGCAGTTTTATTTGCCTTAGAAAAGTTCCGTCTCTATCTGGAACATGTCAAATTCGACCTGGAGACTGATAATCAAGCCTTAAGTTGGGTCTTAGGTAGGCCGCGTCGTACTGGTCGTATAGCCCGTTGGGCCATCCGAATTTCTGCCTTCCAATTTGACGTTTGGCATATCAGAGGTACTGAAAATGTTGTCGCAGACGGACTCAGCCGTATGTTTTCCAATGACGTCGCGACCTATGAGTTGGTCGATAGTTCATCACCTCCCGAGTCCATGCTATCTGAGGTTAATGCCATCTTAACAGATGCTCCCATGCTCTTTACGGATATTGAGAAATATCAACGTGAAGATCCAACGCTGGCTCCGATCATGGAAACCCTTTCTTCTGGGGAACATGTTGTCCCTTATGTATTGAGGAATGGTGTTTTATGTTGCCCGTCGAGGCATGATCAAAAAATGAAAGTTGTAGTTCTAGCCGTACTTTTACCAATGATCTTCAAGTACTATCATGAGACCCCATTAGGGGGGCATTTAGGCATCTTCAAAACCCGGGAAAAGATCCGTGAAATGTTTATCTGGAAGGGTATGGACGGTGAAATTCGTGAACTAGTTAAAGCTTGTAAATCTTGTTTGCTTAGTAAACCAACCGTGTCCACCAAGGTAGGCCTTTTGTCTTCTCATCAAGCGTCGCGCCCCATGGAACGTCTCTACATCGATTACGTAAGACCCTTCCCCCAGTCAAAGGGGAATGCTAACAAGTTCATCCTTGTATGTGTAGATGGTTTTACAAGATTTTCTTGGTTATTCCCGACTAAGCTGGCTACCGCTCAGTCCACCATTACTTGTTTAAATTCTATCTTTGCTTCTTTTGGTCCGTGTCAATATATTGTGTCTGACAATGCTAAGGCTTTCACATCTAATCTATTTCGTAAATTCTGTTTTGACCTGTCCATCTCTCATGTGACAACTTCTGCTTATTATCCTCAACCATCTCTGGCTGAACGGGTTAATCGTAATCTGAGGTCCGCGTTGATTGCCTATAATCATGAAGATCATTCTAGGTGGGACACGTCCCTGCATTGGTTAGCTTTTGCCTTGAATTCGGCGGTTCATGAATCTCATAAGTTTACTCCAGCTTCTTTGATGTTCAAGTTTGTTCCCAACACGCCGCTCTCTAACCCGAGACAATAGATCCAGACAATATTAAAGATCTTTGGAAGAAGGCTAAATCCAATCTTAAAGTGTCTCATGAAAAAGTTAGGGAAAGATATATTCGTGGACGGAGACCCACCAATCTGAATGTAGGTGACCAGGTGATGGTCAAGAATTTTGTTCCCGCGGGCAAGCTTGCCCCCAGATTTCATGGGCCGTGCATAATCCTTGATTTTCTTACGCCGGTTACGTTGTTATTAAGCAATCCAGCCACCGAGAGGATATATAGGGTTCACCTGTCGCAGGTGAAACCTGTGTAGCTTCCGCGCTAACGTAGCTGATTTTATATTTGCTTTAACATTTTTGAAAGAATTCGGAAGGTTATATATATATTTTTTTGTTTCATTTTGAGGCCTTCTGCCCTTGGAGTCTGGTCCTTGTATTTAAGCATTTATTGTAAACGTTCCCCGACCAGTTAAACTGCCATCCTGTCCTTACCATGGCATTACCACGCTCCCGTCTCCTGCTCAACAACACACAGTGGCTATTTAAATGAAATAAATATCTCCACGCCGCTGGCCCCTCAACCTCACCACCAAGCCTGTGCCCTAAAAGAATTATGGTCCAACAAATTCTGCCGCCGTGATCGTAATGTTTCAGTGCCCCCGCAGCAGCGCGGCGCCGTACCGCCACTGAGGTGGGGTATGGGCCCGCCCCTCTTCAGTGAGGCCAACTAGTGTACGGCGAGCCGGAGCCCTCCTCCCGGCCAAGGCTGATGTGCGGCGCACAACCTGCAACTTGCCCGCGACCTGTATGTTCGCCGCGGGCGCGGCGTGCTTCAACTCCACGGCTCCTCTCATAGTGCGGGCGAGCGGTATCTCAGGGTACTCGAGGGGTCCGAGCGGCCTCCTCTGGACACGAGCAGCAGCGGCCGGTCTGGCCGTCCAACTTAATCAACCTTGAATGTATTTAATCAGCTACATGGACATTTAATATCAACAATTACTACATTTTTGAATTCAACTGCAATATTTGGTGGACTTAGAAAATTTTTCTTCACTTTCAAGTATAAAAAGTTTTTCCTTCTGAATTCAACTTCTACAAGCATAAAGACATTACATCAAAAATAACTGCAAGAATTTGGAAACTGGAACCAATCATTTAAGAAAATTTGGTTGTAAATACTTCTGCAATTAACTTCTATATCAACATCATAACTTGGACCTTATTTTAAAACAAAAGTTTATGTTCTTCTGTGTTACCCCTTGGAGGGACTTTTGAGGGGGGGAGGTCTGTACCGGGCGGTACACCTCCGCTCCGCTAATTCAAACATTGCGCCAGTTGAAACTCCTCTACTGGAGGAAGCCTGAACTTTAACTACAGTGTTAATTCTCAAGTTTCTCAGAAGATGTCCTTACTTGCAAATTTTGAAGTGTTCTGAACTGTGTCGTTTTCGATGTATTTTTGTTTTGCCTGTAGTAAGAAGTGTGAACATTCTCTTCTAGATGGCACTACTGAAGGACTACAATTATGCACCCTGGTGCGAAGTGAAAGAACTGTGTTTTTGGAGAAATTTTGTGATCATAAGTTTGTTCTTTGTTAAATTTCTTCCAGTCATTGTTTAGGTTGGCTGTATAACCCTTCACTTTCCGCCAGTTTTGAATTCGACCAATGAGTAATTTTTGTAATTAATTTCACACCAATCCTGGTTTTCTTCTTCAATTTTGACATGTAATCTTTTGGCCGTCCAATAAAATGCTTGTGGGCGGGTGTTCTTATTCTTGAAATGTCTCGAATGTTCCGCGAGGGTATATAAACTGCTGATTTTCGGGTCTCTGCGCCACTTCAGTACCATCTATCAGTGTGTAAATTATGTAGCAGGGGCCGGGTAACGCCTCTTTCTTCGGGCAGTGGTTCATCAATAAGGTAATGGCCTTTTAATAACTTCTTTTCTTGCTTGCTCAGCAGTGTAACTCTCGGGGCAGGTTCGATACCTTTTACCATGTAACCTTCCTCTAAAATGTAAAAGACTCTTGGTATAAATTCTGTCTTTTTAATCTACAAATTGGGATAGAAAGTGCCTAACCCTCTCGAGCTCCCATTCATTTTGTTTTGAGGTGACTACGTTTTCATAACAGTTTCCCTTCTACTCGTAATGTCATAAAGTTTTCTATCGTGTCACCTCCGTAGAATGGGATTAGCCCTTGCATAAGTGGCCTAGGGCCAAATTAGGTTTTAATAAAGTATATTCGGAGTGCCAGTTTCGCCTCCACTCAAGTTTGTATTTTGGGGCCTTGTAATTTTCCTGTTTATTTACTAAATCGGCCTCAGTAGGTTGGGTATTTTTACCCCTGTGTTTATGTCCTTAGAGGACAACTTGAAGGTGGAGTTTGGTGTGGCCTTTGATAGGCTGGAACTTTGAGAGCGGGTTGCTCTTCCAAAGAAATTTGTTTCTGTGTGCCTCGAGGAGGCTTTTGCTATGTAATTGGGAGCAAGTGCTCTTGAGCATGATTGGGGTCTTCTGCCCCTTGGTTGAATCTTGTATACGGGTAAAGTTGGGCTTACTGCTCAAGAATTGTGTGTCTGTCTCTCGGAGCCCAAATCCTGTAACACTGTAATTGTACATTCTCGATTTGTTGTTCGGCTACTGAGTACCTGTTATATTTGTTATTTCTTGATCTTGAAAAGAAAATATAACCTTGTTAAATTTTAAATTAACTTTAATTTCGTAGATTGAGACCTATTCATCCCAGCACCTTCTTTCACCTCTAACTACCACGGATAACTCCGTAATAATAATAATAATAATAATAATAATAATAATAATAATAATAATAATAATAATAATAATAATAATAATAATAATAATAATAATAATAATAATAATAATAATAATAATAATAATAATGTCCGCTTCTGTGGTGTAGTGATTCATCTAATTATCCGCCACTTCCGGAGGCCCGGGTTCGATTCCCTGCTCTGCCATAAAATTTGAACGAGGGCAGGAAAGGGATCTGGAGGTTAGATGAGTACAGGTGGGTTCGACTCCCACCTCAGCTATCCTAAAAGTGGTTTTCTGTGGTGTCCCACATCTCCACCAGGCAAACGTCGGGATGGTACCTAACTTAAGGCCACGGCCGCTTTCTTCCCTCTTTCTTGTCTACCCCTTCCAATCTTCCCTTCTCCCCACAAGATCCCTTTTCCCCATAGCAGCTGAGGTCACCTGGGCGAGGTACTGCTCGTCCTTCCCAGTTGTATCCGACTCAAATTCTCACTCTCCAGGACATTGCCCATGAGACGGTATAGGTGGAATCCGTCGCTGAGTCCGAGGAAAAACTAACCCTGGAAGGTAAGCAGATTAAGAAAGAAATAATAATAATAACAATAACTGATACGGGTTTTCCATGGTTCACAGAAGGATAACAAGCGTGTTGGTTGAATGGCTGGACAAGGAATTAACCTGAGCAGAACTTAACACAAAAATGTGGAAATGTTATTTCTTTCCTTTCTTCCAGTTTAAAATAGATACATAGTTAATCTGAATTAATAACAGACAAAGATGACATGTGATTAATGAACTCGTCAGCTCTAACAATAACGGACTT
The DNA here is from genome assembly GCF_040414725.1 of Anabrus simplex. Taxonomy (NCBI): domain Eukaryota; kingdom Metazoa; phylum Arthropoda; class Insecta; order Orthoptera; family Tettigoniidae; genus Anabrus; species Anabrus simplex. Next base: position 692,005,809 of record NC_090265.1, read on the forward strand.
AGAAGTTCAAAAATCAGGTACAAAACTTAATATAATTATCAATTTGTTGATTTACATAGAAAAGAGCGTTATTGCTCTTGAGAGGTACAAATGCTTAATAATAGCAAGGTTTGATCCACAAAGGTACATTAATCAGAAATCTGAACTCTGAAAAACCATAGTCTAGCCTCGCAGGAGACAATCAATTTCCTTTGATATACCAGGTCACATTGGGTGACCTCACTTTAAAGTTCTCATCAACTGATCCACACAAGCAATCATCACTGTTCCGAAAAGGAAACAAAATCGAAGAAAAAATTTCCCTAATAAAACAGGAGACACAGAGGCGTAATTGCCCATACTACATGGCCTTAATATTAAAAAGGAAAGATTGTAAATAACCGGCCATAAACGAAATGCAAAGAGGCGAAACACCTGCTCACCTCCCAGAAATTGTTAGAACCCTAAGTGGGCTTACGGCCCGAAGATACAGAGGCTAATCCTCTGTTAAGCCTTGGTGACTAAAGAAGAAACATTAATGCCATGACGAGATTTAAGAAATTAAGAGACTGAAAGCTTCAGTCACCCAATGAAAGGCTGAATGGAAAACGACAGAGGGTCATCACTGTTTGTTCCCTTACATTACATATTTCCCAGTTGGGAATAGCCAGATTCCTCAGACTTACAGAAAATTCTACATTTAAAACCACCAGATTACAAAATTATATTAAAAGAAAAGAGGTTGAAACTTTGCCCTCAAACTATCCGCAAGAGCTATCACATGTCTATGTAAATTCTTCCATTATTTTGTGTCCCTAGACCTTCCTTACGCAGGCCTCGCCCCTGCTTCCTTGCTCACGTTAAGTCGCAGTCCTCAGAGTTCAGACAAAACGGTCCTAAAGTGCCGTGCTTTTACAGAAATGTAAAGGGGAAGCTTCCAGAAATCTTTACTGTTAGGGTGGATTCATATACACACTCCCGGTTTGAAGTGGCTAGAGTAAAATATTTCCAAGAATCTGATAGGTTGATTACAATCGAGGAGAAACCAGTTGATGTGTCGACAACTTCGGTACATTAAGAAAGCAATCCCTAGAACCAGGTTTATAAACTTCACAAATAAATATTACTCTATCTAGTAGTTAATGTTTAGTCCATAAGAGGGCACCACGGAAATGAAATGGCGGAGGGCTTTTAGTGCCGAGAGTGTACGAGGACATGTTCGGCTCATCAAGCGCAGGTCTTTTGATTTGACACCCGTAGGTGACCTGCGCGTCATGATGAGGATGAAATTATGATGAAGACGACACACACACACACACACCCAGCCCCCGTGCCAGCGAAATTAACCAATGATGGTTAAAATTTTCTACCCTGCCGGGAATCGAACCCGGGACCCCAGTGACAAAAGGCCACCACGCTAACCATTTAGCCATGAATCCGGACAGGGCACCACTAAATCGATGGTAGAGAAATCTAATTGTAGAAGACGAAAGATCCTGGGAGTTCACACGTTCAAGTCATTTGATATAGATGGCCTTATAGAAGGCGCACGGTTTAACTGCCCGGAGAAGGTGTACCCCGGTACAATAATAATAATAATAATAATAATAATAATAATAATAATAATAATAAGTACCTGTTTTCTATAAATAAAAGGTACTCTTAGTGAGGTCTGTTGCTCGAGTTAAGAAATTCTAATATTGAATGGAGCCTAATAATCAACGGCAGTCGAAGTGCCCCGTATTTGTAATCTGGTCGCCCTAGGTCAGATGAGTTAATTGCAGCCAGTATCGCCAGTTTTCGGGAGATAGTGGGTTTGAACCCCATTATCGGCAGCCCTGAAGATAGTTTTCCTTGGTTTCCCATCTTCACGCCAGGCAAATGCTGGTCGCATCTTTCCAACTCCTAGCCATTTCCTATTCCACCGTCGCCTTAAGACCTATATGAGTCGGTGTGACGTAAAGCGACTTTGTAAAAAGAAAACACGAACGTCTACATGAAGCAGACAAAATTATCGCTTTGTTTCTGGTTGCCTCCGTTGTTGAATCCGTGGATGGTAATGGGTTGCCTCTTCATTAATCCCTGTGTCACACAAGACGAGATAATCACTCTGGCGCACTGCCAGTAGTTTACGACGGACACAGTCCATTAAGTGAACTGACTCGCCTCAGCGCTACGTATACGAGTTGCATCTGACATCACACTCAGTGTCTGACGTCATAACAACAGTTCTTCTCCAGCTGGTTTGGAGGGCAGTTTTCCTGCGTCAGGTATGAAGCTTCACGCTCGTTGTCTCCTTGTTTTGATTCAGGAAAGCTTCTTGTATCGCTGGGTGACGTTGAGATTCTCCTAGAAGTCAAGCCGCACTGCACCACTTACTTTGTGTTAGTTTCTTGTTTCATTCACACCACATGTTACCCTATTCGGTATTAATCTGTTTCATTTGTACGGAACTACGACATCCTACATCTATTGTAACCTGTTTATCCTTACTGTTCATACCATCTACACTTCCTCAAAAAACTAATTGAACAAGTCCTCGGAGTCTGAAAATGTGTCCTTTCATTTTGTCTCTTCTCCTGGTCAAATTTAGGGCTGCCAATAGTGGGGTTCGAACCCACTATCTCCCGAACACTGGAGATACTGGCAGCAATTAATTCATCTAGACTAGGGCGACCAGATCACAAGCATGAAAATACGGGGCACTTCGACTGCCGCTGATTACTAGGCTTTATTTAAGATTCGAATTTCTTAACTCGAAACCAGGTAACTCTCGAATCACGAATGAAGAGATACGGAATGAAACTGCTAAGAGTGGTGGCGTTGGTGGTGATTATTGTTTTAAGAGGAAGTACAACTAGGTAAACATCCTTTATATAACACTATTCAGAGACGAATAATGGAAGGGATCCGACACTTGTTTTTCTACTCCGAAAGTATTACGTTTTCAAGGCTTAGGGATTATTTCATTTTCACGCCCTTTGAGGCCCTTGTCTGTCTTTGGCCGATAAATTCATTTTTCGAAGTGTCGGATCCCTTCCATTATTCCTCTCTGATTAGTGTTATACAGAGGATGGTTGCCTAGTTGCACTTCCTCTTAAAACAATAATCACCACCACCGCCACCACTCTCACCAGTTTCATTCCGTATCTATTCATTCGTGTTCTTGCGTTCAGCATTATTCTGTAACACCACATTTCAAACACTTCTATTCTTTCTGAGTTAGTTATTGCATATGTTTCATTTCACTTCCGGCTTTTTTATGTACTCCGGTTTGCAAGCTATGTTGCAGTATTCCAAAATTGTAGCTTTGTTCATTATGGACTTAATGTCAATGCTCGAGGTTCCTTGATCGAAATTTTGGACAGGGCAAGTTTTATGACATACTGGTAAATGCCTTGCTCTATGGCTGAGTGATCAGCGTCTTGACTTTAGAATCTAGGGGCCGGACGTTTGCTTCCACCATGGGGTGTTGCTGTAGTCGGTAATGTGATGTGTTGTATGTAAATGAAAATGAACGTTAGGACGCACACAAAATATCCAGTCCCTGAGCCAGAAGGAAAACCAGAAGCGGATAAAATTTCCAGGTTTGTCAGAAGTCGAACCAAGGTAACTCTAAAGTTATGGCTGAAATGTCGATCGTTCAAACAATGATTTGACCCGATCAGCATTCAGTCTCGGTAAACAAATGTTTAAAGCTTCTTTGTTGGCAGTGGTTTAATGACAATCTCTCGTAGTTGCTTGTTGATAGTGGGATGAGAAATGGATTCACTGGCGTATGGCCTCCACAGAGGCCTGATGCAGGTCTTTCGAATTGATGCCATATAAGCTACCTGCGCGTCCATGGGGATGGGACCCTACATATGATCAATTATACTGATGAATATGGCACACACACGCAGTTCCCCAGCCCTCCGAATTAACAAACGAAGGTTTAACTCTGATCCATCCGGGAATCGAACTCGGGAAACCCTGGTCCAAATGCCAGCACGATCACTTTTTAACTATGCAGCTAGAAAAAATGGATTGGAAGGGAGCGATCATGACCTTAATTAAGGTACCGCTCTAGTATTTGCCTGGTGTGAAAATGAGAAACCACAGGAACATCTTCTTTGGTGACGCAGACGGCAGGGTTCAAACCCAACATCTCCCGAGTTCAAGCTCATAGGTGCGTGAAGTGAATCGTAACAGCAGCTTATTGGGTCCACACTTATTCCGCTTTTTTCGTTCTTCTCCTTTCTTTTTAATGTTGAAAATATTTCTTAGAAGACAAATTAGGGGTCTCCATACCCTGAAAGACGTAAAATTAAGCAATTTCCTCAATTGCGCCGAACGTAAGGGCTAGAGGGCTAGGGAAGATATCAAACTGTGAATCTTGGATAGCTCTATCAAATTAGAAAAAGCTAAATGCAGTTCCAGAAAAACAGCCTAAAATTGCCTATTTCTTTACTCATTTCTTTTTTATCCAAATCCTAGCCAAATTAACTCTTTACATGATTTTTCTGTAATGTGTTCCTTAGTTCATTACCCTGAGGTGTTTTCTAATTATTTGAAAAAAGTCCACACCGAATGTAGTTATAAGTTCTTAAGTGAAATTCTGCATTCACTCACATTAGCGCTTGTAGTGGTAGAAAAAGGCAAACTGCTAATCTAATCGACCGGATAACGTCGACTAAGAAAGAGGATTGTAATTCTTAGGAATAAATAAAGAGTATATTCCCATACTTATTATATTATATTTACCTAAATTTCGTAGCTCATATTCCTAGGATGTATTCAACATTGAGTTGCTTGCCTGAAGGGGTAGAACTGTGGATTTTTGGAATGAGTTTCTCAATTGGTTTAATAAAAAAATAGGAATAATACAAGTTCTATGTAAAATACAACCAGTTTCACAAATATGAACGTAAAATGGAATAGCTATGAACAAAGATTTCCAGAGCTTAAATGAAGAAAATTTCCGACCCTCTGTACGTTTTAAAATGCTATTTGTTCGGGGCGTCGATCTAGAAAGATCCTTTGCCCGTACTTGCACTATATGTGAGGAACCTGCATGTATTTTGTAAATGGCGGAAGTGTAAAGTGTTGAGTGTGAGGAAAGGAACGTTATGGACGATAAAAACACCCAGTCCCCAGGCCAGGGATATTAATCATTTACAATTAAAAACCCTTGACCCGGCCAGGAATCGAGCTCGGGGCCGCCGGGTGGCAGGCGGACGCGTCGCCCCCTACACCGCGGGGCCGGACACCCTCTGCATTTACCACCAACTGAAGTGGAGAGCTGAAGGAGGTGCAAATTTTCAACATTTTCTTTCAGCGACAAGACAGTGCCCAACATATGGGGAATACATTTCTGAATGTATGTAACCTTGAGAAGTGGGTGGCGCTATTTCGATGCACTGATCAGTGCATCTTTTAATCCTAACGATCTTCGACGGCACACTCAGTGTCTGACGTCATAACAATAGTTCTCCAGCTGGTTGACAGGACAGTATTCCTGCGTCAGACGTGAAGCTTCATTCGCGCTGTCCTTCCTTGTTTTGTTTCAGACAAGTTGTATCGTCTAGGCGACGTTGTTATTCTCCCCGGGGACAAGCCAAGCTGCATTCGTTACTTTCTCTTAGTGTTTAAATAAAGGAACGTGTTGCTGTATGGGTCATCGGTACAGGCACTAGTTTGATTCAGCCCTATATTCTAGCCTTCCCACAGCTAATCTTTTCATTTCTACGTAACTGTTACTCTAACCTCTCATATTCATGCCTTGGCCTACCCCTATTGTTCTTACCGTCTACACTTCTCTCAAAATACTAACTGAACAAATCATGGGTGTCTTAAAACGTGTCCACCGAGCAAGTTGGCTGCACGGTTTGGATCACCTAGCTATGAGCTTGCCTTTCCACTGTCGGCAGTCCTGAAAATGGGCTTCTGTGTTTTCTCATTTTCACAACAGGCAAATGCTCGGGCTATACCTTAATTAAAGCCAAGGGCGATATCTTCCCGTCCTAACACTTTCCTCTCCTTCCGTCACCGAAAAGCTTCGACGTTAAATCACTAACAAAAATCATAGATGCGTGTATCTCTTCTTCTGGTGAAATTTCTTCTCTCACCGATTCGATTCAGTATCTCTTCATTCGTGATGCGATCTACGCATCTTACCTTCAATATTCTTCTGTATCACCACATTTCAAAAGTTCGTACTCTCTTTCTTTCTGAGCCACTTATTTACCATGATTCAAAGCACTTGCTGTCCTATTATGTAACAGCGCTTCAAACTACGACGCACAATATTCCGAAGTCGTAGTGCTGTTGGTTGGTTATAGGCCTACTTTCAATGCTCGAGTGTGCTGGATGGAAATTTGATCAGGGTCGATTCTACCATATACTGGCTCCACGGATGAGTAGTCAGCGTCTTGATCTCGGTTCTAGAGGCCCCAGGTTCGATTCCTTACTACGAGGGTGATTGTAATCTTAAACAGTTAAATCCCTTGCCTCAGTGATTGGATATTTGTGCTCTGCCGAACATTGCTACAACTCTTAAAACTACACATTACGCTACTACCTGCCAGAGTAATACGCAGCTTCCCACCTTCTTTGGAGGTCCGCCTTACAAGGGCTGCATCAGGTTTCTAATAGCCACACGGAATTTTTACTGGTGAACTAGACTGTATCTACACTGGAGATGTAAATCTCTTGGCACTATGCCTACGTGTAGGCACCAGGTACCTACCGGAACCTAGGTGGTAGGGTGCCAATTGCTGTTTTAAGAAATAGAGTGGCCGTGAACTGGCCGTCTAGTGTCGCTGTGATGCACAGCAGCGGAGAGTTTGCAACACAGGATGTTGCAGTGACAGTTCTTCGCTATCCCCAACAAGAGGCACTGGCGTGCGAACAGTATAAGTTCAGCTACGATCCTTGTTTTGAAGGGTAGCTGAATGTCAGTGGCGGAACTAAAGCATGTCGTAGTTTGAGCAACGGGCACATTTCAAGTTCTGCCAAAATAATAGCTAAATCCGTTAGCGAACGTTGAGATGATCAAGTCAAAATCGCCTCTACCACCATGAAGGGAAGTAGATGTGAAAATGCATGTCAAAAGTCTATTTGATGGTTGTACTGTTAGTGCCAGTCCACGAACATATTGACTGTAGTTCGTACATAGGTGCATAATGTGTTGTCTATACTGCAGGCGCCAGTCCAAGAACATATTGACTGTAGTACATACATAGGTGTACACAGTGTTGCCTAAACTGTAGGCACCAGTCCAAAACGTTATTGACCGTAGTACATAAGTTTACGCCGTATTGCCTGCACTACAGGCGCCATTCCACAACCTTATTGACTGTAGTGGTATAATTGAGTAACCATCCCCTCTTAATAATCGGAGAAAAAATGAAAAGATCCGATGCATGAAACAATGAGGATATAGGATAAAGGAATGAAAATGCTAGAAAATGAGACACCTTACTCTCATGTGATATCTTATCCTGCCTTCTTCACATTTACCATATCCTAGTTGAATGTCAGCTGTCATCAGAGGGATCTGGTTCTAGTTCTCAGCAACTTCTAAAATACTGGGAGTACTGAACCCATACCATTTTCGTAGATTCCGTAGCCAAGATATTCTCCTTCTTCCCCTACTTCTCCTTGCTTCAATTTTACCCGTCAGGGACAGTAAGTAATAAGATTTGACCAAGAGAGATCGGATTGGAAATATAAAATTGAAAGGCTAGTACAACAGTGGTCTAACCCTCCCCAATGTCGAAATTGAGTTAATTGCACCATCTGTTATTATTAGCTTTGAACTGCATACTAGAGTCGATATATACTACACTGAATAAAGTCGTTTTTCGTGTGTTGGCAGCTATGTTACTTTTTGCCTTCGAAAGAAAGCAATGAATATTTAGTGCAACTGTGGTCTAAGCCACTTCTGTCTATCAGAATTTGTATATGAGGTCACGTGCACTAACAAACAAAATGGCTGACGGTGTTAGTGTTGTCTGTGATGTAAGTGATAGTTCTGACGAAAATTCAATGGAAAAGGACAGTAGAAGAAGTCGAAAGAGGACAAGAAACGAAGAAATGTGGGCTAGAAATATGAGGAAGAAAAAAAAGAAACACTGGAGAATAATATGTCGGTCGTGCGGGAAAGGCAGTTACCAAGAGACAACTGTGTAAATAAATGCTAAGAAGGGATCAGTGAGAACGACAGACAGGGAATTTTTCAAAGGTTTTGGAAACTAGGAGGTTTCGCTCTACAAAATGCATTTATAAGTGGTAGTGTAAAAGTGAGCAATGTAAACAAACGTTATGGTGAAAATAAAGTAAACAGCAGACGTCAATTTTCTCCAGAATATTGTGTTTGTGTTGTGATAGGAACATTTGTAAAGAAGCCTTCATTTCGTTACTGGGAATAATCAATGGTAGACTGAGTCGTTGTGTTTCCGCAAGACAAGCGGAAGGAACTCCCAAACATAATGGTAGGGGAGAACACTACAGTAGGCCTAATAAAACTACTGGAAACCAAGCAAAATATGTTCAGGAACATACTGAGTCCATATACAAGTATGAAGGATGAGTTCTCCACCTAATCAATACTTCATTTTACAGAGTGTCAGTATTATTTACATAAAAAGACAGTACCGGTTTCGACCTGTAAATAGGTCATCTTCAGTCACCTGAACCTCTTATCCATTCAAGGTAAAAGAAATAAAGCAGCATTACTTTGTTTTAGTACAACCACTAATGTATAAAATGTGTAATAGAAAGTTTTCTGAAGAAGATAAAGCTGCAGTTAATTTTAGTAAAATTTCATGTTTGAAATTTTATAAGGACCACCCATGGAAATACTTTTATAAATATTCACAGTCACAACTAGAGGGTTACAGTCAGTAAATGCTACTAAGTGGAAAATGTGTAGAAATAAACACACTTTTGATCTTTCTACCATTATGCTCTCCGTAAAGCACAAAACCCCAAGGCCAATCAAAGCCAGTAAACTGAAAGATATTAAATAGTTGCTAAAGTATATGCCACCCATACATCATACTTTCTTCAATGGTCTCACTTCTGATGCTGATCAGGAAGGACATGATCATGAAGGTGATGGCGTTGATATACTTGATTATGTTTAAGTATTCACAATGTCTTTTTCTTAACCTATTTCACAAAATATTCTGAGACCATGAAGATGATGGCTTTGATATATACACCAGGTTATGTTTCTTCAAAATCTTTTTTTTAAAACTAATTCCATTTCTAAAATTTCCTTTTGCCTGTTGTGATACTTTGATGTACCAGTAATACAAGAGTACTTAATATAAGTACTTTTCTGAAAGGTATTTTTAATGTTATTTTCTGAAGTAGAAAATGTTTATCTGACATCCAGTGTTAAAGTTCTGTGCAACAGTGGTCTAACCCATACCATGATGTGTCAAATACTTACGCTTATTTAATTTTAGCTTTTCTATTTCATCTTAAGACAGTTTATTTAGTGTATAGAAGATTACTATGGTTCAGACTAAGTAATGATGGATATTAAATGGACGTAATAGTAAAATATGAAAAACTGGCTTATGCCAACTTTGCTGTAAAATATCTCAGTTTAAAGAAAACAGGTTTAGACCACGGTTGCACTCAGCCTTTCAATTAAGGAGGCTGTCAGAATTAAGTCGAAGATATATCGGACTTATACAGAGAATCCGTGTTTGCCAACTCTCGCTCGCAAGTTGAGACACCTCGAGTATCCACCATTTTAATCGTCTGTTATTACAAACAGGGAATAGTTTGGAGGTACAGTATTATATTGCACCCACTCACAGGAGCTTGACGATAACGTACAGAGGTTGGCTAAAGTGATTTTAAGTAAATTCATGCTTTGGAATAGGGTGCTGTTTGTCAACAGGAGTGTCGTCTTAAAAATGAAATTCCACAGCTTGTATCGATTTTCAACCGAGTCAGGAATGGAATGAATGAAACCACCATCTAGCGGCGAGTATAGGAACTGTGTCGGTTGCCGAAGCTGTCGCACTCCCCTGGGGCAATGATTAGTAACCGACATATGAACTGAAATAATATTGGAGTGTGTTACTTTACTGCATAATGCCAAGGAAAACCGGAGTCCCCGGAGAGAAACGTGTGCCGCCTCCTCTTTGTCTAGCACAAATCTCACACGGACTGACGCAGATTTGAACCACTGAACCCAGCGGTGAAAGGCAGTTACCATGGAGGCACGTAAATACCGTGTTATTTTGCTATATAATAGTATCAGCTGAGTAATCGCCAAGATGGCTAGCAAGAGCGTTGTGTGACTGTAGCAGTCCGGTAAGTAAATATATTGGCAACACTTGTGTTAAATCACAAGGATGATAGTGAAGATAAACGAATCTATTCTGTAACATGATGACGGGAGACGATTAGTTAAGAATTCGAAGAAAAGTTGAAGTTGAGGAAGATTCATTCACAGTTGTTTCCAAATCCTGAGCATTTTCCCTTGCTGATTAAGTAGTCTATCCCTGTGCCTAAGACAGCTCTTAAGGTCTAGATATATTCATTTAATTTGAGACGTCTTGCCGAAAAGTAATGGAAGAAATTCTTCAAAGTAAATAATAATAATAATAATAATAATAATAATAATAATAATAATAATAATAATAATAATAATAATAATAATAAATTACATATTAGAGAAGCAGGATGTCCTAGAAATAAGAATACTGAACCATTGAACTTACCTTTCCATCGTTGGTAGTCTGCCTCGGCTATTTAGGTAGAGCAATGTCGACTCGGATCTTGGGGTCGCTACGAGATTTTCTGTCACTTCATTGACCAAGGGTTCAGACAAGGGAAGAGGAAGTACTGCCACAATTATCAAGGTATATCATTGATTACAATGATTAGTATACCGGGCAAAGTATTCACTGGCATATTGGAAGGGAGGGTGCGATCAGTGGTTGAGAGGAAGTTGGATGAAATCTAGTGTAGTTTCACACCACACAGGGGCTGTCAGGATCCGATTTTCAGTATGCGCCAGGTAACTGAAAAACGTTACGAGAGGAATAGCCAGTTGTGTTTATGTTTCGTAGATCTAGAGAAAGCATATGACAGGGTAATGAGGGAAAAGATGTTCGCCATACTATGGGACTACGGAATTAAGGGTAGACTATTAAAAACAATCAAAGGCATTTATGTTGACAATTAAGTTGCAGTGAGAATTGATGTTTCAGGGTAATAACTGGGGTTAGATAAGGCTGTAATCTTTCATCTTTGTTGTTCGTAGTTTACATGGATCATCTGCTGAAAGGTATAGTAATATAGAAAATGAGATTGAATCAAGGTGTAGTAAAGCTAAGGCAGTGAGCTCGCAGTTGTGATCAACAGTGTTCTGTAAGAAGGAAGTCATTTCCCGCATGAAAGTATCTTTACAGGGTCTGTTTTCAGACCAACTTTGCTTTACGGGAGCGAAAGCTGGGTGGACTCAGGATATCTTATTCATAAATTCGAAGTAACAGACATGAAAGTAGTGGAAATGATCGCTGGTACAAACAGGCGGGGAAAATGGCAGAAGGGTACTCGGAACGAGGAGATAAAGGCTAAGTTAGAATTTAACACTATGGATGAAGCTGTACGCATTAACTGGCTTCGGTGGTGGGGCCATATGAGACGAATGGAGGAGGATAGGTTACCTAGGAGAATAATGAACTCTTTTATGGAGGGTAGGAGGAGTAGAGGGAGACCAAGACGACGATGGTTAGACTCAGTTTCTAACGATTTAAAGATAAGATGTATAGAACTAAATGTGGCCACAGCGCTAGTCGCAAATAGATGATTGTGGTGACGTTTAGTGAATTCACAGAGGCTTGCAGACTGAACGCTGAAAGGCATAATGGTCTATAATGATAATGTATGTGCCGGGCTGAGTGGCTCAGACGGTTGAGGCGCTGGCCTTTTGACCCCAACTTGGCAGGTTCGATCCTGGCTCAGTCCGGTGGTATTTGAAGGTGTTCAAATACGTCAGCCTCGTGTCGGTAGATTTACTGGTACGTAAAAGAACTCCTGCGGGACTAAATTCCGGCACCTCGGCGTCTCCGAAAACCTTAAAAGAGTAGTTAGCGGGACGTAAAGCAATTAACATTATTATTATTATTATTATTATTATTATTATTATTATTATTATGTATGTGTGTGTGTGTGTAGCTTTTCAAAACTGAATTGTTGTATATTGTTTTTGGTGTTGTAAGGTTGCTAACATTTCCGTCTCTTCCCACCTGCTTAAAATTTTAGTCAATTAAGAATTGTTGGTATTTATTTAATCAACCAATCAAAACTGTGGGTGTGTGCAGGGCTTCGGCCCAGAGAATTCTACAACCTTCCTCTCCGCTATAAAAGGTGGGACATTTTGGGCCATGTTGTCTTTCGATCGCTCCAGTCAAGAGGCTTAGAGTGTGTTCATGGAGGAGGCACGGAGATTGCCTAGTCCTTCTCCGGAAGGCCCGCCAGCTCAAGGTAATGGCAGACATCTTTTAATCATGTAATAGTCTCAGAAAGCTAACTCGAGGGGAAGGTTTCAAAATCCTTTCTTAATGTAATATTTCAATGTACATTTTTTATCAGGTCTAAGACCTTAATATAACTTAGGGAATAAAGAGTGTGAACCCTCTTTTATTCCCGTTCAACTTGGTATTGAGGTGAGTAAGATTTCGTAAACTTTAAAATTTTCCTTTTGTAATTTAAAAACTTTCTGGCCATCTACGTAGTCACCTTCGTAGTATAGGCTTAGCCTCTTTTGCCTCCGTCCATAAGCCCGCATAGGGTTTTCAGTATTTTCAAGTGAACTTCAAAGGAGTGCAAGTATTCGCCTCCAAACGTTTTGGTTTACGGCCAATAACTTCAACATTTTCTTTTTCACTAAGGCCATCTAGAATGGGTACCTTTTGCCCCTATAAGTTAACTACTCTTATTCAATTTCCTATTTATATGTAACTTATACTGTTGAGCGGATGAGACACTGTGTCTTCTGCTCATTATTTGTAAAAATTGGATTGTGTCTTGGAGAGGCTTGAATCTTGCAAATTTTCGAGAGTAATCTCCTAATTAATTGTGTCGAGCAAAGACACGTTTTCTGATGTTGTAAATTTTTGGAGCCCATTAACTCATCTCTTAAAAATCATTATGTCTATTGTACATGATTTGATTAACTGTTTGTATAATAGCTGAAGTGCTCCCCTCCAGACTATCCAAAAGTCATTTTTAAATAAAGTTTAAAATCTGAAGAGAAAGAAAGAATGGGAAGGAAATAAGATTTCAAATTTTAGAGTTTTAAATTATACTTTGATCATTTCTCTGTCCACCCTTCCTACACCTCTGCGTTCCACAGAATCCCCGGAAAAACAACAATAACAACAACAGTAGTAGTAATAACAATAATAATAATAATAATTGATGCATGTAAATGAAGATGTATGCTAACACCAACACAAACACCCCTAGTCCCCGTGTCAGAAGAATTAATAAGGTCCGGTTAAGATCTCCACTATGGCCGGTAGTCGAACGCAGGGTCCTCTAAACCTACGGCTACAATGCTGATCATTCATTCCTTCAACTGGACTCAGTGTTATTAATATAAAATGAACTATACGGCACTGAGTCTCAAAATTAATAAATAATTTTAAGCCCTAATATTGGCAGTGTTTTAATGGCATTCTCCCTCAGACAGAAACAGCGAGATAAGGAAGGGACGGGGCTTGGAAGTGACCGCGAATTTAATGAAGATAGAGCTCCAGTATATTTGCCTGGTGTGAAAATGGAAAAACACGGGAATATATTCTTCAGTGATGCATATGCTACTGTCCAAACTCACTATGCCCAAGCAGTTCGCCTTTTTCTACCACTACGAGCGCTAATGTGAATCAATGCAGAGTTTTACTTACGGGTTATAACTACATTGGGTGTGGACATTTTTCGAAAAATCAAAACTCGCCTGAGGGTATTGACCAAGGAACACATTATAAAATGAATTATGCAAACAAGTAAATTTGGCTAGGATTTGAATCAGAAAGAAAATGAGGCGGTTTCTGCGGAACTGCATTTAGGCCGGAAGTGACTTCTTTTTAATTTCCATTGTTAGTTTGAAAGAGCTATCGATGACTCACAATTTGAAACCTTTTCCGGCCCCTTTAGCCCTTCAGCGTTCGGCATATTTGAGGGAATTGCTTAATTCTACGTTGTACTTAGTATGAGGACCCCCAACTTTGTCTTCTGAGAAGTGTTTTCAACAGTAAAATGAAAATCTCCAGCCTGCTTCCAGTCACTTGACGAGGCCAAGAAAGGAAAGAACGAAGCCCCATCTAGCGGCGAGGATATGAATTGTGCCGGCTTACAAAGCCTGTCGCACTCCTCTAGGTCAATGACGGACGAAATGAAGTGAAACTGTTTCTGGAATGAAAGGTGACAGGCAAAATCGGAGTACCCGGAAAAAGCCTGCCCCGCTTTCGCTTTACCAGGCACAAATTTCACATGGATTGACCGGGATTTGAACCACGAAACCCAGCGGTGGGAAGCCGGTGAGCAGCACCCTGAGCTACGGAGCTTACGGAATTTTTTTGTATTTCTATTAAAAATCTGACTTGAAATTTACAAGTAAAATCCCCAAGTTTAATAACTAGGGACAGGAAATTGAAGACTTTAATCCAACCCCATGTATTTACCAGCAATTTAACAATAGGACTGAATTATGTGTCTTTCCTTCAGTTACAAGACATCACCGAACCTACTGATAATAAGTTTGTGATTGAAATATTTTGAGAAGTGTTTGGCGCTATTTCCTTGCCCTCACTGGTGCATCTCGTATCCTTAACAAAGTATGACGTCGCAATCAGTGTCTGACGTCATAACAATGCATCCTTAAGAAAGTATGACGTCATAACAACAGTTCTCCTCCAGCTGGTTTGCAAGGCAGTTTTCCTGCGTCAGATGTGAAGCTTCAACCTCGCATTTCTTCCTTGTTTTCTTCCAAGCTAGCTTCTCGTATCGCTGGATGACGTCGATATTCGCCTAGAGACAAGCTGCGCTCCATCCGTTACTTTCTCTTAGTTTCAAAGTAAAGAAACGTGTTGTTGTTTGATTCCTGCCTCCAGCTACCCTATCCTCTGCTAACCTGTTACATTTCTACGGAACTACGACATCCTACCTCTCTTCTAACCTGTTAGTCATATTCATGTCTTGATCTGCCCATATTGCTCCTTCCATTTACACTTCCCTCAAAAACTAACTCAATAATATTGGGTGCCTTATAATTCTATCTCTTCTTCTGGTCAAATTTCGTCAAGGTCTTCTACTTTCACCAGTTCTATTCAGTATCTCTTCATTCATGAATCGATCTTTCCATGTTTCCATGATTCTGCAACACCAGATTTCAAATGCTTCTATTATCTTTCCTTCTGAGATAGTTATTGTCTTGGTTACACTTCACTTCCTGCCGTATTATATAACGAGTAAGATACCCAAGATTTGCTACGGTGTAAAATGATAATAATCCTTCAAAATTGTAAATGTTGGAGACTTCATTGTCGGCTGAGCTTGTAAATTACACCCTCAATTCGTACGTCAAACTGTTTTTACTTTCGGATCTAATACTGTTTTGAACTCCACAGAATCTTATTTAACATCCAGGACGTGGAAGCGGCAAACCTGTAAAATTGTGTTTTCGTTCATAGCTCAATAAAGGAGGAATTAATGTTTTGTTTTACTCAAATGTTTTATAGAAATCTCTTTTTCTTGCCATGATTTTGCCTATTTATCCCCAAAGTATGAATAATAATAATAATAATAATAATAATAATAATAATAATAATAATAATAATAATAATAATAATAATAATACCTTGAGTGTTATGAAACGTGTTGTTCGTAGGGTTAATCATGTTACAATAGCACTGTCTGGCCCAGTGAAAAAAGGAATGGCAAACTAACTCATTCCTCGTCTTGTCTTGTACGTCTCATTTTTGTGTTGCCATTGGTTTTTGTGGTTTCCCTATAGCTGCATACCCTTTCGTGGTGCTATTTGAGGATCCGACCAGACACTGGGATGATAACCTAACAGACAGACAATATCTGAGACACTTCTGCGTAGTAGTCAGACGAAATAGTACCAAAAATGGAAGATAGGCCTAGGCTATATCGATGGAGGAAAAGGAAAAGAAGTTCCTCAGAAAGATTTGCTTGTGGTGATGCTTGTAGTTTAAACGGGGGTACATCGAAAGTCATCGGCCCTCAGAAAGATTTTGGGTCCTAAGAAAGTGACCGAGGGTTTTGTCTTCCTCCTGAGGTTATGAATAAACGAAAGCTAATCGTTTATGGTCAAGTGATGAGAGTGAAGACGGAGAGATTGGCGCACAAATTGCTCACTTTCAGGGAATAATTGAAATATCATCCCCGCCGGCTGAAGGAGGTGCCCAAAGACATCAGGGTAAATGATATAAGACCAGAGGGCATAATGGAGAGGAGCACCTTGAGGAGGAAAGTTGAGGGTTTGATGAATGATCCAGAGAAAGAACCTGCTAAACCGTGGAGCATCTCGGCGAAAGAACGGCTGAATAGGAGCGTGAGCTTGGAAAACCTTTGGTTACCATGTGAACAAGAGGTGTAAGCCTAAGAAAGAGAATCAGGTAGCTTGTGTAACTCTAGTCCACAGTTGGCTGTATCGATGTAAATAATATGCAATAACATCTCTCGATATATACAGTAACATAATTCTTACTTTAATAATGTTTTTCGGCTATGTATTTCATTAGTCATATAGCCTATATTTGCCCCTTATTTGCGGTGTAATATTTTCTAAGTTACGTTGACTGAAATTAAATTAATTATTGGTAACCAATGCAGGGTTGATTCTACCTATGTATAAAATGTTAAAATTATTCTTTCTCTTGTTCTCCTAGTTCATTCTGGTCATTATTCCAATTAGGCCTACTCGTGGTTGGATCTACATGTGGATTAATCCTATTTCGTTACCTTTTCTTTTAACAATGTCCGGCTCCATGAGTAAATGCTTAGCGTGCTGGCCTTTCGTCACAGCGGTCCCGGGTTCGATTTCCGGAAGGGTCGGGGAATTTAACCATAATTTGTAAACTTCCCTGGCACGGGGGCTGGATGTAGGCTATGTGTCATCGTCATAATTTCATCCTCATCAGGACGCACAGGTCGCCTATGGGGTCAGATCAACTGACCTGCACCTGGCGAGCCGAGAATGTCCTTGGACACTTGGACGCCATTTCACTTCTTTTACAATTCGCTTTGCGTCGCAAATACACAGAAAGATTTTGTGACGATGACAGGAGAGGAATGGGCTGGGAGTAATAAGGAAGCGGATGTTGCATTAAATAGGGTACAGCCCTGCAGCATTTGATCGAAGTGAAAATAGGAAACCACGGAAAACAATGTTCAGGGCTGCTGACAGTATGGTCCGAACCCACTAGCTCCCAAATGCAAGTTCACAGCTGTGCGCCCCTGATCGCACGGCCAACTCTCTCGATAACCCATTTTCACGTCCAGATGCACTTCCTGACACCAAACGTATGTGGAGGGTTTTATCAACTATGGCGCGTTTCTATGATAGTTCGTACTGTGATGTATTGTACTGTAGGTAAATGAAGATGCATGCTAACATGAACACAAGCACCTAGTCCCCGAGTCAGAAGAATTAACAAGGTGCGGTTAAGATCTCCACTATGGCAGTTAGTCGAACTCAGGGTCCTCTAAACCCATGTCTACAATGCTGATCATTCATCCATTCAAATGGACTCAATCTGTTATTAATCTATATATATAAAATAACATGTCCTGACTGACTGATACATCATCGCCGAGCCAAAACTACTGGACTTAAAGTAATGAAATTTTGGTGATACATTTATATTAGGGTGTAGGTGCTCACTAAGGGAGGATTTTTGGTTATTCCATCGCTAAGGGGGTGTATTTTAAAGTGAGGATATCTATAACTCACAATTTAAAAGTTTACAGACGTAAAAATTGGTATTAGGAATCTCCTTTAAAAATAAAGAAACACGTATTCTTTCATTTGTTTTCAGCAAATCCCATCGGGGGGTGGGGGGTAGCGGTGAAAAAAGTGGGAAAAGTGGTTGAACACCTATTATGAGGAGACTTATATCCCAAAAACTGAAGATGTTACAGACATGAAAATTGGTATTTGGAATCTCCTTTGAAAGTAAAGAAACACGTATTTTTGTGTTTTTGGATAATCCGATGAATAGGGCGTGATTAGGAGCGACAAACGGGGTGAATTAAAAAAACTATATCTGAAAATTATCTCAGACACGTAACATATTACAGTTTCGAAAACTGGTATTTGGAATTTTCTGTAAAAGTAAAGAAATGTAAATATTTTTTCCCGAAAATCCACTTACGGGGAACTGAAAAAGGAGGTGAATTTTTAAAATGAACATATCTGCAGTATATCTCAAAAACTTAACATGTTGCAGACCTGCAAATTGGTGTTTGTAATCTCCATGAAAAATAAGGAAACCCGTATTCTTTGGTTTTCGGATAAAATCCTTAACGGGGGATGGAGGGTTGAAAAATTGAAAAATTAGTTGACCTATTTGTATGATAATGTATTTATGTATACCAAAAAATCTAAAGATGTTACAAACGTGAAAACTGGTATTTGGAATCTCATTTAAAAATAAAGAAACACGCATTTGTGGGGAGGGGGTGAGATCAACTTGGTAGGGGGATGAAAACATAAATGAATTCCTTTTACGAGGTTACATATATCTCAAAAACTGAGGATGTTACAGTCGTGATAATTGGTATTTGGAAGCTGTCTTAAAGAAACGGGTACTGTTTGTTTTTGGAAAATTCACTTCAGTGAAGAGTGTGAAAGGAAGTGATAAAAATGGAATTCTTTTTCTGGATAAACTTATATCTCAAAACTGAAGGTTACAGGCATGGAAATTGGTATTTGGAATCTCCTTTGAAAATAAAGAAACACGCATTTTTTGGGTGGGGGAAACCAACTTAACGAGCGGGGGTGGAGTGAAAAAGGAGTTGAATTCCTTTCATGAGGATACTTATATCTCAAAACCTGAAGATGTTAGAGACATGAAAATTTGTATTTGGAATTTTCTTTCAAAGTAAGAAAACACATAATCTTTTGTCTTTGGAAAATCCACTTATTTATTTATTTATTCGTATCAGAAGCAATACATCATATAAATTATTAGTTAAGAATGAAAAATAATTAAATAGGCCTAACTCATAAAAAAAACATACTAGAGGTACATTCAAAGTAACAATTATATCATACCGGACCAGAATTTGGCAAGATCTCGACCATTTGGTGTGGCCTTCACTAAATCTTGCAGGGTGTAAACGAGAGGGCGGGAGTTGCAATTAAGGAGGTGCGCCATAGTTTGTTCTTCTCCGCAGACACAGAGGGTTGACTCTTCAGATAGACCCCACTTCTTCATATTGTTCTTAGTTCGACCGACCCCAGATCGTAGCCTGGTCAGACTCTTCCATGTAGACCACGACTCTTCATAACCGGCTGGAAGAGTTTCAGATGGATCCATCCATCCATTGAGATGAAGGTTTCTGGATTGCCAGGAAGTTAGTCTTGAGGACTGAGGTGACTCCGAAAGGCACTTAGTAGAATGAAGAAAACTTCTCCTCGAATTCAATCGTTGTTGAGCCGGTTGATAATCATGTAATGGATGTGTTTGTGAAATGTCTACTTTAGATTTTTCATGTTTGGCAGCTACTTCACGTCTAATATCTGGGGGAACAATGCCAGCCAAGGAATATACCTTATCACAAGGTGTACGTCTTAGGCAACCAGTTATAAGCCGGCAAGTTTCATTTAAAGCAATATCCATCTGTTTGGCATGACATGATCTATACCAAACAGGGCATGCATATTCTGCTGCAGAGTAGCTCAGTGCTAAAGCAGTAGTTCTGCAGTGTTTGAGCTTGCATTCCCCAGCTGGTACCTCATAACTTGCAAAGAATGGAATTTCATGTAGATACTTTGTGTTTCGTGTTAAGACAATGTTGTTCATACGTGAGTGCACGATCCAGAGTCACCCCTAGATATTTAGATGTTGAACAATGATCTAAGAGAGCACCTTCCCAGAAAATCTTCAGTTTTCTTTTTGTCTGCATATTCTTTAAGTGAAAAGCGCAAACTTGCGTCTTTGAGGTGTTAGGCTTTAGATGGTTTTCTCTGTAGTATGGAGTCAGTTCATCTAAGGCTTGGAAATCCACTTGATAGGGGTGAATTAATTGAAAATTAGTTGAATTCTTTGTATGAGGATACTTTTATCTCAAAAGCTAAAGATGTTACAGACGTAAAAATTAGTATTTGGAATCTCCTTTAAAAATAAAGGTGAAAGGAAATGAAAAATTTAATTCTTTTTATGAAGAAACTTATATCTCAAAATCTAAGGTTGGACACGTGAAAATTTGTATTTGGAATCTCCTTTAAAAGTAAAGAAACACGCAGTTTTGAGGTGGAAGGATCAACCTAATGGGCTGGGATGAAAACGGAGTTGAATTCTTATGAGGATACTTATATCTCAAAAACTGAAGATGTTACAGACGTGAAAATTAGTATTTGGAATCTCTTATAAAAATAAAGAAACGCGCATTTGTTTTTGTTTGCAAAATCTACGTAAGAGGTGTGGGGTTGAAAAGAAGTAAATAGGGAGTTGAAATATGTTTATGAGGATAATTTGTCTTAAAAACTGAAGCTGTTACAGACGTGAAAGTTGGTACTTTGAACATACTTTCAAAATAAAGAAACGCGTATTTTTTGCTTTCGGAAAGTCCACTTAAGATGGGAGAGGGGTGAAAAGAAGTGAAGAAGAAGAAGAAGAAGAAGGAGTCAAATTATTTGTATGAGTATACATTTATCTTAAAAACTGAAGGTGTTGCAGACGTACAGACATGAAAACTGGTATTAGGAATCTCCTTTAAAAATAATGAAACACGTATTTTTTGTTTTCGGAAAATCCAGTTAAGGGGCCGAAAAGAATTGGAAAAGCGGGTGAATTTTTAAAATGAGTACCGGTATACCTACATTATACGTTAAAAACTTAACATGTTAGAGACAAGAAATGTGGTATATGGAAAGTCCTTTAAAAATACTGGAACATGTACCTTTTTGTTTTCGGAGAAAGCACTTAATGGGGGCTGAAAAGACATAAAAAATAGTTGGATTATTTTTAAGAGGATACTTATATCTTAAAAACTGAAGACGTTACCTTGGTATTTGGAATCTCCTTTAAAAATAGAGAAACATGTACTTTTGTGTTCGGAAAGTACTCTTAGATGGGAGTGGGGGTCGGGGAAGGACTGATCAATGGGTTGAATTCTTTTTGTCAGGATACTTATGTATATCTCAAAAACTGAAGACATTACAGACGTGGGAGTATTTATTTGGAATCTCCTTTAAAAGTAAAGAAATATGAATTTATTTTTTCGACTTGAGAGAAGACTGTTTCTCACATGTACAGCTCTATGTCGCATGGTCGTCTTAGCCCCAAAAGGTAATACCACAAACATGGTTTACAAATAATTTCTGGGGTAAATGAAACTCAACCTTTGGGTAAGTTTTTCCACTTTAAGAATTTTCAGATAATGTCTTAGTACAATGCCGAGGAACAATTACTTTGATCAAATTACGAAATCCACGCGAGCAAAGCCGCGGGTATTTTCTAGTATAATATAAAATGTAATATACGGCACTGAGTCTCAAAATTAATAAATAATTTTAAGTCCTTATATTGGCAGTGTTTTAACGGAATTCTCCCTCAGACAGGTTTTTGAAACAGCGAGATAAGGAAGGGACAGGGCTTGGAAGTGACCACGAACTTAATGAAGATAGAGCCCTAGTATTTGCCTGGTGTGAAAATGGATAAGCACGAGAATATATTCTTCAGTGATGCATAATATTCTACTGTCCAAACTCACTATCCCCAAACAGTTTGCCTTTTTCTACCACTACGAGCGCTAATGTGAATCGATGCAGAGATTTACTTACGGGTTATAACTACATTCGGTGTGTACATTTTTCAAAAAATCCAAAAAATGTCTGAGTGCATTGAACTAAGGAACACATTACAGAAAGAATTATGTAATCAAGTAAATTTGGCTAGGATTTGAATCGAAAAGAAAACGTGGCGGTTTCTCCGGAACTGCACTTAGGCCGGAAGTGATGTTTGAAATTTATATTTTTAGTTTGAAAGAGCTATCCAAGACTCACAATTTGAAACTCTTCCGGCCTGTTTAGCCCTTTAGCGCTCGGCACATTTGAGGAAATTGCTTAATTCTACTTTTTTCTTCGTATGAAGACCACTATTTTGTGTGCTAAGAAAAGTTTCCAACATTAAAATGAAAATCCACAGCCTGCTTCCAGTCACTTGATGGGGTCAGCGGCGAGGATAAGAACTGTGGCGGCTGCCAAAGCACGTCTCACTCCTCTGGGGTAATTAATGACTGACAGACGAAGTAGAAGCATACCAGAGAGTGTTTCTGGAATGAAAGATGACAGGGAAAGCCGGAGTACCCGGAGAAAAACCTGTCCTGCCTTTGCATTGTCAGAAACAAGTCTCACATGGACTGACCGAGATTTGTACCACGAAACCCAGCTTTGGAAAACCGGTGCGCTGCCCCCTGAGCTACGGAGGCTCATGGAATCATTCTGTATTTCTATTAAAAATCCGACTTGAAATTTACAAGTAAAAGCCGAAGTTTAATAACTAGGGGCAGAGAATCGAAGACTTTAGTCCAACCCTCTAAATTTACCAGCAATTAAACTAGTGGACTGCATTATGTGTGAGGTGCAAAACTTCAAACTTCAATTAAACTAGTGGACTGCATTATGTGTGAGGTGCAAAACTTCAAACTTCAATTAAACTAGTGGACTGCATTATGTGTGAGGTGCAAAACTTCAAACTTCAATTAAACTAGTGGACTGCATTATGTGTGAAGTGCAAAACTTTAAACTTCAATTAAACTAGTGGACTGCATTATGTGTGAGGTGCAAAACTTCAAACTTCAATTAAACTAGTGGACTGCATTATATGTGAGGTGCAAAACTTCAAACTTCAATTAGACTAGTGGACTGCATTATGTGTGAGGTGCAAAACTTCAAACTTCTCTTTCAGTTACAAGACATCGCCGAACTTACTGGGAATAAGTTTGTGAATGAAACATTCTGAGAAGTGTTTGTTACTATTTACTTGCCCTCACTGGTGCATCTCGTATCCCTAACAAAGTCTGACGTCACACTCAGTGTCTGACGTCATAACAACGGATCCTTAACAAAGTCTGACGTCTCACTCTGTGTATGACGTAACAACAATAGTTCTCCTCCAGCTGGTTTGCAGGGCAGTTTTCCTGCGTCATATGTGAAGCTTCAGTTTCGCATTCTTTCCTTGTTTTCTTCCAGGCAAGCTTCTTGTAGCGCTTGTTGACGACGCAATTCTCCTGGAGCGAAGCGGCGCTACATCCATTAATTTCCAATCAAAGAAACGTGTTGTTGTTTGAATCCTGCCCCCAGCTACACTATCCTTTTGCAAACCTGCTTCATTTCTACGAAACTACGACATCCTATATTTACTCTAACCTGTTGGTCATATTCATGCCTTGATCTGCCCATATTCCTCCTACCATTCACACTTCCCTCAAAAACTAACTCAAAAAATACTGGGTGTCTTAAGGCGTGTCTTAAAATTCTATCTCTTCGTCTGGTTAAATTTCGTCAAATCTTTCTACTCACTTCTTCTTCTTCGTTACCTTCTTAACCCGTTTGCTCTCAATGGTTGGTTTTTCCACAGGATTCAGCGAGGGATCCCACCTCAACCACCTCAAGGGCTGTGTCCTGGAGCGTGAGAGTTTGCTCGGGGTATACAATTGTGAACGAGGATCAGTACCTCGCCCAGACTGAAAAGGATCGTTGTGGGGTGATGGGAAGATTGGAAGGAATAGGCAAGGAAGAGGGAAGGAAGTGGAAACCACGCAAAATCACTTTGAGAATGCCTGAGGTGGCAATCGAGCACCCCTATACTCAGTTGACCTCAGAAGGCTGAGCGGACCCTGTTCCAGGACTCGTACAACATTTCAAGTTGTGTGACAGACCCGGAAACAGATCCCGGTCCTCCGAGGGTCGCAGCTAATCACTCTAACCACTACACCACTGAGGCGTTCTCCTCTCACCAGTTCGGTTCAGTATGTCTTCATACGTGAATCAAACTGTCCACCTCGCCTTCAGCGTGTTCTTGTAACACCACATTTCAAATGCTTCTATTCTCTTTCGGTCTGAGATAGTTATTGTCTTTATTACACTTCACTTCCTGTCGTATTATGCAACTAGCGATATGCCCATGATTTGCTACAGTTTATAATGAAAGTTATTAAAAAAAAATAAAGTGTTGGAGAGTTCATTGTCGATTGAGTCTGTAGAATACACCCTAAGTTCGTACGTCAAACTGTTTTGGAGGAATGATTATTTATTTTCTGATCTAATACTATTTTTCACTCCATAGACTTGAATTTTTAAAACCTTATCTTTTTTTAATATCTAGGACGCAGAAGACCAAACTCTATGTCAAATGTCAAGTTCGTATGTATTGGTCCTCCTCCCCAGTTGTATCTCCCGACCAAAGTCTCACGCTCCAGGACACTGCTCTTTAGGCGGTGGAGATGAGATCCCTCTCTGAGTCCAGGCGAAAAACCAACACTGGAAGTTCTTTACAAGTTGCTTACGTCGCTCCGACACAGATAGGTCCTATGGAGTCGATGGGGCAGGAAAGGTCTAGGATTGGTAAGGAAGCGACCGTGGCTTTAATTAAGGTGTGGTGTGAAAATGGGAAACCACGGAAAACTATCTTCATGGCTGCCGACAGTGGGATTCAAACCCTGGAAGTTAAACGGATAATCAAATGAATATGTACCCGCCCCTTTGATTCCATGAGGGTTTTTCATATCTCCTATTATTTAATTCCTAGGATACCATTTGAAATGTTTACTTCATAAGTGGAACGGCTTCATAGAAATAAATACATTTAACATCAGATCTCAACTCCAAGCCAAATTGCCTTAGGGGTGTGTTATTTTAAGACCACTTTTTATTTAACATCCAAGACATACAATTCTGTGTGTTTAGAAGAAAGAAATTATAGTAACTTATTAGAAGATAGAATAGAGTATATACAGTAGTGAAACAAGAAACGTACATCCTTCAACACCTTTGGAAAAATTCGTTAGTCTCTTCTTGTTCTTCTTAATCTGTTTACTCTCTAGGGTTGGTTTTTTCCTCGGACTCAGCGAGGTATCCCACCTCTACCGCCTGTCAAAAACTTAACATGTTAGAGACAGGAAACTTGGTATTTGGAAAGTCCTTTAAAAATACAGGAATATGTACCTTTTTGTTTTCGAAAAGGCACTTAACCGAGGACGGGGGAGGGGGGGGGTGAAAAGAAGTGAAATATATTTGAATTATTTTTATGAGGATACTTATATCTTAAAAACTGAAGATGTTACAGACGTGAAAATTGGTATTTGGATTCTCCTTTAAAAATAAAGAAACGTGTATTTTTTTCCGGAAAATACACTTAAATGGGGGTGGGGGGAAAGGACTGACCAAGGGGTTGAAATTCATTTTATAGGGATATTTATCTATATCTCAAAAACTGAAGATGTTACAGATGTGGGAATAGGTACTTGGAATCTCATGGATGTCTTAGCCCCAAAAGGTAATACCACAAACATGGTTTAGAAAGAATTTCTGGGACAAATAAAACTCAATTTATGGGTGAGATGTTTTTGTTTTGTTTTTGCTAGGGGCTTTACGTCGCACCGACACAGATAGGTCTTATGGCGACGATGGGTGAGATGTTATACTTTACGGATTTTCACATAATGTCTTAGTACAATGCTGAGGAACGATTACGTTGTTCAAATTACGAAATCCATGCGAGCGAAGCCGGGGGTAATTGCTAGTACTATTATAAAACACAAATGTTCTATCATGATTTATTTAAATATGTCCGCCTCTGTGGTGTAGTGGTTACTGCGATTAGCTGCCACTCCCGGAGGCCCGGGTAGGATTCCCGGCTCTGCCAGGAAATTTGAAAAATGGTACGAGTGCTGGAACGGGGTTCACTCAGCCTCGGCAGGTTGGTAGAGGTGGGTTCGATTTCCACCTCAGCCATCCTGGAAGGGGTTTTCCGTAGTTTATCACTTTTTCTCCAGGCAAATTCCGGGATGGTACCTAACTTAAGGCCACGGCCGCTTCCTTCCCTCTACCTTGTCTATCAATCAATCAATCAATCAATCAATCAATCAATCAATCAATCAATCAATCAATCAATCAATCAATCAATCAATCAATCAATCAATCAATCAATCAATCAATCAATGTCCGACTCGTTGTGTGAACGGTCAGCGTCCTGACCTTCGGTTCAGAGGGTCCTGGGTTCGATTCCCGACCGGGCCAGAGATTTTAACCTTAATTGGTTAATTCCAATGGCTCGGGGGCTGGATGTATGTGTTGTCTTCATCATCATTTCATCCTCATCACGACGCGCAGGTCGCCTACGGGAGTCAAATAGAAAGACCTGCACCTGGCGAACCGAACCCATCCCGGGATATCCCGGCACTAAAAAAAGCCATACAACATTTCATTTCAATCAATCACCACTGATCTGCGTTTAGGGCAGTCGCCTAGATGGCAGATTCCCTATCTGTTGTTTTCCTAGCCTTTCCTTAAATGATTCCAAAGAAATTGGAAATTGATTTTACATCTCCCTTGGTAAGTTATTCCAATCCCTAACTCCCGTGCTATAAACGAATATTTGCCCCAATTTGTCCTCTTGAATTCCAACTTTATCTTCATATTGTGATCTTTCCTATTTTTTAAAGAGACCACCCAAACTTATTTGTCTACTGATGTCCTCCCACGCCATCTCTCCACTGACAGCTCGGAACA
The DNA here is from genome assembly GCF_040414725.1 of Anabrus simplex. NCBI lineage: Eukaryota > Metazoa > Arthropoda > Insecta > Orthoptera > Tettigoniidae > Anabrus > Anabrus simplex. The sequence continues at coordinate 692,032,789 of NC_090265.1, forward strand.
TATCCCTTAGTCGAGCAGCTCGTCTCCTTTCTTCCAAGTCTTCCCAGCTCAACCTTTGCAACATTTTTTTAACGCTACTCTTTTGTCGGAAATCACCCAGAACAAATCGAGCTGCTTTACTTTGGAATTTTTTCAGTTCCTGAATCAATTAATCCTGGTGAGGGTCCCATATACTGGAACCATACTCTAGTTGGTGTCTCACCAGAGGCAAATATGCACTCTCTTTTACATCCTTACTACAACCCCTAAATATCCTCATAACCATGTGCAGAGATCTGTACCCTTTATTTAAAATCATATTTATGTGATTACCCAATGAAGATCTTTCCTTATATTAATACATAGGTATTTACAATGATCCCCAAAGGGAACTTTCACCCCATCAACGCAGTAATTAAAACTGAAAGGACTTTTCCTATTCGTGAAACTCACAACCTAACGTTTAACCACGTTTATCACCATATCATTGCCTACTGTCTATCTCACAACATTATCGAGGTCATTTTCAAGTTGCTCACAATCATGTAACTTATTTATTACCCTGTACAGAATAACATCATCTGCGAAAAGCCTCATCACTGATTCCACTTCTTTACTCATATCATTGATATATATAAGAAAACATAATAGTCCAATAATACCGCCTTGAGAAATTCCCCTCTTAATTATTACAGGGACAGATAAAGCTTCACCTACTCTAACTGTCTGAGTTCTATTTTCTAGAAACAGAGCCACCCTTTCAGTCACTCTTTTGTCAAGTCCAATTGCACTCGTTTTTGCCAGTAGTCTCCCATGATCTACCCTACCAACTGCCTTAGACAGGTCGTTCGCGATACAGTCCATTTGACCTCCTGAATCAAGGATATCTGCTATATCTTGCTGGAATCCTACAAGTTATAAATTTTGCAAACATGTCTTATATAATCAGAAAGAATGCTTACCCAAAGCCTACATAAAATGCATGTCAAACTTACTGGCCTGTAATGTTCAGCTTTATGTCTATCACCCTATCCTTTATACAGGGGCTACTATAGCAACTCTACATTCATTTGGTAAAGTTCCTTTATGCAAACAATAATTAAACTAGTACTTCAGATATGGTACTATAGCCCAACCCATTTCCTTTAGTATATCCCCCGGAACCTTGTCAATTCCAGCTGTTTTTCTAGTTTTCAACTTTTCTTTTTTACTCTAAATGCCATTGCTTTCATAGGTAAATTTTAATACTTCTTTAGTATTAGCCACCTCCTCTATCTGGACATTATCCTTGTAACCTACAATCTTTACATACTGCTGACTGAATACTTCTGCCTTTTGAAGATCCTTGCATACACACTCCCCTTGTTCATTAATGATTCCTGGAATGTCCTTCTTCGAACCTGTTTCTGCCTTAAAGTACCTATATATACTGTTCCATTTTTCACTAAAATTTGTACGGCCACCAATTGTGCTTGCCATCATGTTATCCTTAGCTGACTTCTTTGCTAGATTCAATGTCCTGGTAAGTTCCTTCAATTTCTCCTTACTTCCACAGCCATTTGTAACTATGTCTTTCCAACCTGCACTCCCTTCTTAGTCTCTTTACTTCCCTGTTATAATATAGTGGACCTTTACCATTCCTTACCTCCTTTAAAGATACAAAACATTTTTCACATTTCTCAACAATTGCTTTAAATCCACCCCAGAGTCTGTTTACATTTTATTTACCGTTTTCCACCGATCATATCTACTTATTAAAAACTCCCTCATGCCTGTTTTATCAGCCATATGGTACTGCCTAATAGTCCTAATTTTTATCTCTTCCTTTCTTTCACATTTATTTTTAATCACCCCGAAAACAGCTTCGTGATCACTAATACCATCTATTACTTCGGTTTCTGTATAGAGCTCATCTGGTTTTACCAGCACCACATCCAGAACATTCTTCCCTCTAGTTGGTTCCATCATTTTATGAATCAGGTACCCTTCCCATATTAACTTATTTGCCATTTGTTGGTCATGCTTCCTGTCGTTCGTATTACCTCTTCCAATCTTCCCTCCACAAGGCCCCTGTGAAGCATAGCAGGTTAGGCCGCTTGGGCGAGGTACTGGTCATACCCCCAGTTTTATCCTCCGACCCAGAGTCTGAAGCTCCATGGCACTGCCCTTGAGGCGGTAGAGATGGGATCCCTCGCTGGGTCCGAGGGAAAAACCGACCCAGAAGTGTAAACAGATGAAGAAGAAGATTTATTTAAATATATTACACTCACAGAAGTAACACTCAAATTCACAAAGAAACTGATTTAGCATAGTATACTAATAACTATTTGTATATGACAAAAATACAGGGTGTTTCACCGTTGGGCTGGCGCAGCGCAGCGGGTAGATGGGCGAGGTGAAGGTCAGGCCACATGGCAAGTCGCTGAGCTTGAGGCCGGGAGAGCGCCCGTATGAATCGCACGTAAATAACAAGCACACATAATAACGCATAATCAAAGTAAAATCATTTCTCACCTTGTCACAGAAGATATTGAAAATGTCCTCCACCTGCATCTACACATTTCTGGCTTCATCCAATGAAATTTTCGTTCATACGCATTAATTCATCTACCGAGATAGTCCCAATTTCTCCCGTTTGAGTTCATCAAGAGTGTGAAAATGGGAGTGTTGGTGGCAGTAACTGCCGACAGAATATATAGCCCTATCGTTTTTGAAACCACAACCAGTGGACATAGATATAGGAATGATATTATCGTACCATTTTTTAACGATTGATGGACTTCGAATGCCAATCTAGATATTTCCAGCAAGACTCGGCAATCGCGCATACGGCTAACAAGTCATTAAGTTTAAATGGGGAAATTTTTGACAACAGGGTAATTAATAAACCATTGTGGCCTGCAAGATCCCCAGATCTTAAGCTTCCCGATTTTTCTTTATGGGGAAATTTTAAAAATAAGGTTTATGCAACAAACCCTGACATGTATGAAGAGTTGAAGATATTAAACAAAGCAAACTTTCAACCTTCTGTATTAACCAGCAACTAAAGTCACGGGCTGAATTATATATGAGGTGCAACACTGCGCCCAACGTATGGTACTGAGAATACACCTGCGAATGTAATATTCTAAGAAGTGCGTGGCACTATTCCCTTCCCCTGATCGGTGCATCTCGTGTCTCTAATATCCCCTGACGTCACACTCAAGGTCTGACGTCATAATAACAGTACTCCTGCACCTGGTTGGCAGGGCAGTTTTCCTGCGTCATATGTAAAGCTTCTTTCACTCTGTCCTTACTACTTTTGTTTCACCTGTACCCGTTACTTTGTCTTAATTCCCAAGTTTAAAAAAACGCCTTGTTTTAAAACGTAGACTTCCACAGCCACTAAATGACATTATGATATATAATTTTTGGGACATTAGGTCGTGTAATACTCATTATAGTACGTTGACGCTTTTCGAACCTGCGACCAGGAAATCAGTTTTGATGCAACTTATGCCATTTTTAAAAAGAAACATGTTATAGCTAGAATAATTCGTGAGGCGATAGAAATTGCTAAGAACCCGAGTAATTTTACGTAGAGAAGTAGCTGCCAATAGGGAAAGGATTACAGGGAGGGGCCCATCCGCTGCATGGACATACCGCAGACTCTCAATTATCTGCGCTTATTAACGGACAAATTCGCACGCATAACTGAAAACACGGATAATACGATTTTGTGTATTTTAATGCACAACGAAACTTGTGAAATACCGAACTCGATAGCTGATAGCTGCAGTCGCTTAAGTGCGGCCAGGATCCAATATTCGGGAGATAGTGGGTTCGAACCCCACTGTCGGCAGCCCTGAAGATGGTTTTCCGTGGCTCCCCATTTTCACACCAGGCAAATGCTGGTGCTGTACCTTAATTAAGGCCATGGTCGCTTCCTTCCCAGTCTTAGCACTTTCCTGTCCCATCGTCGCCGTAAGACCTATCTGTGTCGGTGCGACGTAAAGCCAATAGCAAAAAAAAAAAAAAAAAAAAAAAAACTTGTGAAATGAAATGGCGTATGGCTTTTAGTGCCGGGAGTGTCCGAGGACAAGTTCGGCTCGCCAGGTGCAGGTCTTTTGATTTGACTCCCGTAGGAGACCTGCGCGTCGTAATGAGGATGAAATGATGATGAAGACGATACAGACATCCAGCCAACGTGTCAGTGAAATTAACCAATTATGGTTAAAATTCCCGATCCCGCGGGGAATCGAACCCGGGACCCCTGTGACCAAAGGCCAGCACGCTAACCATTTATCCATGGAGCTGGACAACGAGACTAATAATAATACAGAACAAACTATACTGTTTGAAAATGAAATTATGTCAAATAATTATCACATTCAATAACCACTTTTATCAATCAAAAGGCCAATTAAAAATTTACGTAAAGTTACGTAAAACACTTAAGGTACAAAACGTGAATTCTAAGAGTTTATGTTTGCTATTTTGAATGTATTTTAACTGTGACTACACCATTCCCATAATCATTCGCTAATTTCTTTACTGGTTCTCCTTTCTCAAACATTTCAATTAATTCAAGCTTTCGTTTGAGTGTTAAAAAGACTTTATTTCGCTTCGTAGCCATGACTGCTATCACAGAACACAAAGAGAACTGCTATAACTGCATTGTTTAGTATGGTGCCAGCAACACTTGCACTCGGGAGCGCACTCGGTATTTAAGCGCGCACTTCACGCGCTTTCAAAATGCCATGGCAAAAATAAAGGAAATAAAGTACAAATAGTAAATCAATAAACCTGGAGTGTGCACGGATAACCCGCAAACCGGATAATCAGGAGTTTTCCTGGTCCTCCTTAGCAACGACTAACATCCCGTAAAGGCCCCCATACACGATCAAGCGATTTGCGCAACAAAGGGTTTTCCACAAACATTTTGATGGTGTATAGCACGGATTGACTAGTTGCACAACTGTTTGAAACAAATCGAGTGAGACCGAAATAATCTGCGCTACACTCTCTGCTTGACAAACAGTTTAAGCGTCTAGGGCAGTGCAAGTTTCTTAAACACTACTAAAGGTTGGGCCCAACGCGAGACGACCTGCTATTGGTTAACAAAATGACGTCACAGTAGGAGCAAAGCAGCCGAGCCCAGAGCGCGCAAATCAGTAGGAATCTCATAATACCAGCAAACATTACAGTTTCTCAGAACTAATTGCAGACCAGACATAAAGATTACTGCTGTTATAAGATTGAATGAGAGTACAGCATAGTAAGTTTTCATTATTTCTATTACGAATAAGGCGTAAATGTAACGTGACGGCACACTGACCAACGCTTGAAATTTATTAATATTTCCAAGGTCCTCTATTTAGTTTGAGGAAGATTACGCGCTCTCAAATCTCTAAACATAAACATTTAGAGATATGAAATGTTTGTAATATTAAATTTTGACAGCAGAACTTCCGTAATGGAACTACCGTATTGTACCATTACGTTACATTAGCGGCCGTAAATGTCATGGAAACAGTGGACAAATATGGCGTACAATAGCTTCAGGCAATGTGCAAATGCACAGAGTAGAGATATAGTAAATCGATATCGACCGGTCGCAAAGAAAAGAGTCTCAAGATTAAATAATGATGGACCATAAAAATTTTTTGAATGGAACTGATTCTTGACTACCTTGAGAAAAGTTACGAGTTGAAAAGGATCAGCACAACCTACTGAAGGAGAAGAAAAAGATTAGCGCAACGTTAAATATTAAAATAATAATAATATACAGACATCGTTGAAGACTTTAACTGCAGATATCGGCAGGAAAAACGAAGATTTGAAGAAGAATATTTATTATTGCAACAGCCAAATTCAGTAGCAAAAAGAGACTACAGCCGAGTCGAATATTGCCGAAATCAATATTATAGCGGCCAATTTATGCGATGGAAGACATAATTTATTGTTTCCAAGTGGGAAACAATATCTGTTTAGGCTAAAGAATTAACGAAAAGTAGGCCAAGTTAAAGAAATTATCAAATTAAGAAAGATATTTACGACCAATACGAGAGTCACAAGGCAATTAATACGTATTGAATAACCTACTATTCACCAGTGAAATATGCATTCTACTATGTATTTGTTGTTTTGTCATTTCATGAGAAATGGTGACAAGATGGAGTCAGCCTAAACAGATGGAAATAGCTCAAGCCAAGATTCCCAGCCGGAGCCGCAGATGACGTAATCTTTGGACTGCAAGTGCTGCCTGTTCCAAGATGTCCTAGACCAGGAGAAATCCAGCAGCAAAAATCCCGTTACGAGATAAGTACACTGACTGACAGTGACAATGCAACGCCAAGGAGGATTGGTTCGAAAGGGATGAGAGTTGGGGAAAAAACAGAGACGGCACGGACGAATAATTAATGTTTATTGCAAACCGATATGCAGATTACACAATGCGCACGACATCGACTCAGTAGGATGTAGGACCACCGCGAGCGGTGATGCACGCAGAAACACGTCGAGGTCCAGAGTCAATAAGAGTGCGGATGGTGTCCTGAGGGATGGTTCTCCATTCTCTGTCAACCATTTGCCACAGTTGGTCGTCCGTACGAGGCTGGGGCAGAGTTTGCAAACGGCGTCCAATGAGATCCCACACGTGTGCGATTGGTGAGAGATCCGGAGAGTACGCTGGCCACGGAAGCATCTGTACACCTCGTAGAGCCTGTTGGGAGATGCGAGCAGTGTGTGGGCGGGCATTATCCTGCTGAAACAGAGCATTGGGCAGCCCCTGAAGGTACGGGAGTGCCACCGGCCGCAGCACATGCTGCACGTAGCGGTGGGCATTTAACGTGCCTTGAATACGCACTAGAGGTGACGTGGAATCATACGCAATAGCGCCCCAAACCATGATGCCGCGTTGTCTAGCGGTAGGGCGCTCCACAGTTACTGCCGGATTTGACCTTTCTCCACGCCGACGCCACACTCGTCTGCGGTGACTGTCACTGACAGAACGGAAGCGTGACTCATCGGAGAACACGACGTTCCGCCATTCCCTCATCCAAGTCGCTCTAGCCCGGCACCATGCCAGGCGTGCACGTCTATGCTGTGGAGTCAATGGTAGTCTTCTGAGCGGACGCCGGGAGTGCAGGCCTCCTTCAACCAATCGACGGGAAATTGTTCTGGTCGATATTGGAACAGCCAGGGTGTCTTGCACATGCTGAAGAATGGCGGTTGACGTGGCGTGCGGGGCTGCCACAGCTTGGCGGCGGATGCGCCGATCCTCGCGTGCTGACGTCACTCGGGCTGCGCCTGGACCCCTCGCACGTGCCACATGTCCCTGCGCCAACCATCTTCGCCACAGGCGCTGCACCGTGGACACATCCCTATGGGTATCGGCTGCGATTTGACGAAGCGACCAACCTGCCCTTCTCAGCCCGATCACCATACCCCTCGTAAAGTCGTCTGTCTGCTGGAAATGCCTCCGTTGACGGCGGCCTGGCATTCTTAGCTATACACGTGTCCTGTGGCACACGACAACACGTTCTACAATGACTGTCGGCTGAGAAATCACGGTACGAAGTGGGCCATTCGCCAACGCCGTGTCCCATTTATCGTTCGCTACGTGCGCAGCACAGCGGCGCATTTCACATCATCAGCATACCTCAGTGACGTCAGTCTACCCTGCAATTGGCATAAAGTTCTGACCACTCCTTCTTGGTGTTGCATTTGCTCTGTCAGTCAGTGTATTATGAGTTGCATCGTATTGAATTTGAAATTAGTTGATGAAAAATATTTTGTATGAGTGCAGGAGTGATTAAAGTAAGAGATTTAGTGCCAATGAACGGATACTAGAGTATAAATGCCAATTATTAACCGATGATATGTGCCATTTTCTGCAGTATAACTATGGTGCTTATGAGATAATTTTAGGTTAATGGAAACAAGATCAGATTGAGCACATATGCATGTGTAGTGCTAATCTATACGAGCAGACCGTGAAACGTTAAACTAGATGTGGTTATAGAAAATGCATACGAAATACGGGACGTAACCTAATATTTGAGGTCAATATGAGTTGCAGACATGGCCAGTACGATAATTGTATTGTAAGGAAATGTTGAAATATTACGGAGTTGCAGTGTGTGAAAGAATATTCAGGCTATTAAGTATTTCTACCGTAACACAGAGGTTATTTAAATGGAGTTAAATGAATATATTTTTTTAATATGGAGGTATATAAAGGAAATGGAATAATAGTATGGCAAGATGTTGTTAGTATGAGGAGATACGTTTTCTGTTCGTCGCATGAGTAAGGGATAGCTGATTGAATTGCGAATTCCTGTGTTACATATAATATTTATATTAGAATTAGCACTGCAAATGAAGGATTTAGGCCATGTTAAGTTGAGTGTATGACTTGAGCCAAACATAATATGTTTCGCAGTGACTTTCAAGCTGAAGGTATTGAGAGGTTACTTGTTTGTTATACGTTACGTAATATAAATATACAAGAATAAAAATGGAGTCTCGCATATATATATATTTGAAGTTCAGCGCGTCAACGATAATATGAAGAACGGTTTTCTTTGACAAAATCTTGGCACAGCGAAGAGATATTTTAGAATATACGTAAATACATTGGCATATGATTAGGAATTAACATGGCACGATTTTCGCAGGTTAGACTGATTTACTATTATATCTATGGCACTCTGTAGTAAGGATATTTGGTTTATTATGTACATATGATGGTGTACAGCTTTAATTTACTCAATTTTAGCTGTGATTGGAATGTTAATAACTGTATTGGTGTTTTTGAACCCAGATTTAAACAACGTAATACTTATCTCGTGACGTGATGAGTCAGAAGTGAGAATCCAAACAAGTATCCAAATAAATTCAGACAAATAGACCAAAAGGAAAGATGAAAACCCAAATGATGCCCCAAAGACAGTCCCAAACAGTAATAACAGGAAGATATTCCACTCCCCCTTGATGAATAAAGTTTTGGTCCCTACCTTTCCCCATGAATCAACTTAAATACTGAAAATATGATATATTATTGAAGGTTAACGTAAATGTAAACAAATATAATGGTAATTTAAAGATTTTCAACTATGTTTATCTCTGAAGTCAAGAATTTAAGAATGATTTTTGTGATTTCGTACGACTTTATTGCCGATAGATGCATTGATATTCCACTTTATAATATATTAGCATGCTAATAAACTAGATATAGTATTACTATTGCGTTTCTATTCCTAAAGTAACTTATAGTACGTAGTAATAAGATAATATATGGATCAAATGAATTTTTTTATGCCGAATACTAAGCGTTGATTAGGCAATTACCTAAATGTATGGAAACTGAATGACTGATTGAACATATAGCTACTCTTCAACGGAACCTACGACTTATCTAGAGTATATGGGAATATAATGGAAGTAATTTACCCTGAGAAACGAATATGCACCTTATTTGTATTGCTCGTGTTCGTACATGATATCCCCATTTTCATGTAAATTATCCATAATGATATAATACAGAATCTAGGTATGATTCTTGACCCTATGTTATGAATTTCGTAGCCGGAGCAATGTTTAAACACGTGTATATTTAATTAATGCTCCAACGCGGCGCAATAGAGGAAGTCACCGCGGGAACATTAATAAACCAAACGGTGCAGTATGTTGACATACGATACACTGACTCACTTCCACAGGTACCGGTATCGAGTTTAAAGCTTAACACATATTATAACAGCAGTAGAAGTAAGTTTATATTCGAAATCATGCATAGATATTCCTACTTTTTAAAGTTAAAGAATAAGAAAGAAGAGGAAAAACACTTTAATTAGAACACAGTCCTACCTGTGAGATCAGATGTGAAGTGGTTGCTTTTGAAGATGAAATCCATTGTTGTGCCTTTCGCCGATGAGCTGCTATAGATTTTGCAGCTTTTTTTTTTTTTTGCTACTGGCTTTACGTCGCACCGACATAGATAGGTCTTTTGGCGACGATGGGATAGGAAAGGCCTAGGAGTAGGAAGGAAGCGGTCGTGGCCTTAATTAAGGTACAGCCCCAGCATTTGCCTGGTGTAAAAATGGGAAACCACGGGAAACCATCTTCAGGGCTGCCGACAGTGGGATTTGAACCCTTATCTCCGGGATGCAAGCTCACAGCCGCGCGGCCAACTCGCCCGATGTTTTTTTTTTTTTTTTCAGTCCTTGCCCGAATGTTCATTTGCCGTATGCGTAATAAATGTTCTCGTTCTAACATACATATTTACTATTTCTGGTGGTACAGCTGGGAATTTACTTCTAATTATTAGGTATGCGTCACAGTTCAGCACGTCCGTGAGTGTCCGTGAAAATTAACTCAAATTCCTTTATTTGGTTTAGTCATTCTTCCGATGGAACGAGTAGACCTCCCCGAGATAACACTTCTATCCATCCCACAGGGGCTGTACCAGATGAAATGGAAAGCATTTCCCCAGTTAGACTTCCCGTTGACCTGTCATATTTTCTTCCACGGTAGGCGATGTAGCCAGCGAGGTACCGAAATCCTTCTGAAAAATCAGGTGTCGCTGTAGATTGCGGTGAATCATTAACGGCACAGTTTTCTATCGCAATGATACTATGAACACAGAAATCTCACTCCAGTTAGTATTACACTGTTCACGCAACTAACGAAAAGAAAATAAGTGCACCTCACTGCACGAAACACAGCAACTTAACAGAGATCTCACAGAAACGAACTACGACGCACACACTACGCAAAATACAGTATGCCACTATATAAACCAACAGCAATATAAGGAAAGAAATTACGTACAGATATTACGTGGAAATCTTTTCTTTATAAGACAGACATATATAAACAACGAAATGAGATACACGTGCGGTTGTGTGCTACACAGTCACGGTGCTCCTGTGAAGACGTCACGAGCAGGACGAGGGAAAACTAACATCTACTGCGCAACCAATCTGGGCCACCCGTGGGGCAGTGTTTGACGACATTTGGCCGTGTGAAGGCGCTTTCCTGTATCTTCCTGTGTCCTGTTTAGCATGGCGTCAACAAAAAACGTTAATAAAGTATTCTGGCGAGAGTTGGGGTCGGACATCATCTTCTCTTCAAAAATGAACTGAGGTTTGCACAAACCATTGCAAAGAGTATATGCCAATATTTGGGCAAACAGAACGTTGCACAAACCCATTGTCGCGCAAATTGTTTGATCGTGTATGGGGGCTTAAGATCTTGCTGAAGACATCTGAGGTGCTTGCTGCCTCACCAGAGAAGGCAAGGCTGGAGCTGTGGAAGAAGAGGACCCCTCATCTCTATGGATGAATGCCAGCAGCTGAGGAGTTACCACCTGGACATAATGAGAGACGGCTGGTGTGGAAGTCCCTGAACAGGCTACGATCAAGAGTGGGCAGATCCAGGAATAGCTTGAAGAAATGGGAGTTCAGCACAAGTGTTACAAGGTGTGAATGTGGACAAGAACAAACCACGAGCCACATGCTTCAGTGCTCTCTGTGCCCTATATCTTGCACAGAGGATGACCCTACAAGCCACTCCGAGTGCACTGGGCATTGCAAAATCCTGGGCAAGTGTATTTATTTATTTATTTATTTATTTATTTATTTATTTATTTATTTATTTATTTATTTATTTATTTATTTATTTATTTATTTATTGAGTTTAATGTATTGTGCTTGTACGGCAGGTAATGTCATGGGATGAACCTCTTCCACTTTTGCCTGTCCTGCGCCAAGTTTTTCATGTCCGAATATTTCTTTCCTTTGATATTGTCCAACATTTGAAATATTTTCCTTCCTCTTCCTCATTTTTCTTTCGCCATTAATTCTATTCCTTCTTTCAGTAAACAGACCCTCCTCAAACAATGTCCGAGCCAGTTCATTTTTCTTCTTCTAATGATTTGCAACATACTTCGTTCTTCTCCAACTCTTCGTAATACCTCCTCATTCTTTACCAGGTCTTCCTATTTCACTTGTTCTATTCTCCTCCATACCCACATCTCTAGTGCCCGCACTTTTCTCTCATCTTCCTTTCGCGATATCCAAGTCTCTGCCCCATACAGCGCTGTGCTCGAAATGTAACACTTAGCAAGTCTCTTCCTCAAATCTTTGTTTAGTGGTCCACAAAGTGATTTCGATTTTCTCTTAAAGTCTTCTTTTGCCATGGAAATTCTTTTCTTAATTTCTATCGTGCTATACATATAATATCTTATCATACTTCCCAAATACAAGTTACTGACCTGCTCTAGTTCTTCTCCCTCTGTACAAATACGACAACTTTTACCTCTTACTCAAATTATCGTACTTATGGTCTTCTCATTAATTCTCATTCCATATTATTCTAGTTTCATGTTGAGTTTATCTAACATTTGTATTATTTCACGTTCTCTTTCTCCCATCACAACCATATCATCTGCAAATCTTATACATTCTACTCTCCTACCTCCATCACAAACTCCATTTTTTCCGTTAAAACTTTCATTGATTATTTCTTCAAGATAGATGTTGAACAATGTCGGTGATAAAGAGCAGCCCTGTCTTACCCATCTTCCTAATTCAACTTCTTCACTCATCTCATCTCCTATTTTCACTCTCGCTCTCTGTTAAAATAATCAGCACCGAGCTCGATAGCTGCAGTCGCTTAAGTGCGGCCAGTATCCAGTGTTCGGGAGATAGTAGGTTCGAGCCCCACTGTCGGCAGCTCTGAAGATGGTTTTCCGTGGTTTCCCATTTTCACACCAGGCAAATGCTGGGACTGTACCTTAATCAGCCACGACCGCTTCCTTCCCACTCCTAGGCCCTTCCTGTCCCATCGTCGCCATAAGACTTCTCTGTGTCGAAGCGACGTAAAGCAAATAGCAAAATAGTAATAATAATAATAATAATAATAATAATAATAATAATAATAATAATAATAATAATAATAACGTGTGAAAACGGGAGCATTGGCGGCAGTAACTGCAGACAGGATAATAGGGCCTATAGTTTCTGAAACCACAGTCACTGGGCAGAGGTATAGGAATGACATTCTCGTACCATTTCTTAATAATTGACCGACAGTTAACTTTAATTGAGGACATTTTCGACAACAGGGTAATTAGTAAACCACTGTGACCCGCAAGATCTCAGATCTTGCGTTTTGCGATTTTTGTTTATTGGGGAAAACTGTAAAATAAGATTTTTTCAACCAACCCTCACACTGTAGATGAATTCAAACAGACTATCACGAGAGAAATTGAGGCTATCTCTTTAGATGAACTGATGCGTATGAATGAACATTTCCTTAGATGAAGCCAGAAATGAGTAGATGCAGGCGGAGGACATTTTCAACATCTTCTGTGACAAGGTAAGAAATTATCTCACTTTGATTATGCGTAATTATGTGTGCTTGTTACTTACATGCGATTCATACGGGCGCTCTCCCGGTACCAAACTCATTGAGTCGCCATGTGATCTGACCTTTAGCTGGCCCATTACCCGCTGCGCTGGGCCGACCGACCGGCCGGCCCCACTTTGAAAGACCCTGTATTATCCTGGTGCCTACAACACAACTTAGTCTTATGACTCAGAGTGAAATTCTTGACGCACGATGAATGCACCGTCTTGGGTTTTACTTCCGGAAGTAATGTAGTGTAGTTCAAACACGTATAAATGTAACAGTATGGACATGCCTTATAGCGACTGAAGAGGATGTATCCCTGTTAATTTCCCATTAGAGAGACACACGGAATTTCTAATATCAGTCTGATACGGAGTTAAGTTGTTACTTCGATACATAAGAAAAGATCGGGGCGTCCTCAGACATTGTTGCGAATCTTCCAGTGATTCAGCTTCACGTTGCTGTTGCGAAGCTCTCTGCGAAGAAAGCTACAGTTTTAGTTACTGTTTCATTGCTAAAATCGTTCTTTTTTCGATCGGCACAGTTCATTCAGCATCGTCGACTCCAGCCCGTTCGATGCCACACAGTTGCTACAAACTTATCGGTTTTATTCCTTACGAATTGGACGGTTGCATGTCGTACACTTTGTGACCCTGTATGGAATTGCTTTAGATTTATTAAAACGAGTAAATATTTTGCCTTCCAGTAAGACCTTCTACTGCCTGTGGATCTGCTTCCTGTCCATGCCTCAAATCTCAAACAGAATACGGGCGTACCGTTTTTGATGAGGATTTCAGCCCTCCGACCTATGAGGACCTTGGGTGCTATTTCATGACTTGTCTAACTTGGGCTGCATTGATTTGAAGGTGAGGGAATCGGAACTGGTCAGAATGTGACCTGCGCCCTTTTTAGGGGTGACTAATTTAGAATGACCTTGGGTCGCTTATAACGGAGGCCACGGGTATCATAATTGCCCAACGTAGTGACGAGAGGACTGGGCTTGCGATTTAGTCCAGAATAGAATTTCCGGGACGTCTTCTTTATTCTGGTTCTAATCTCATCAATTTGTAGGGATTGATGGATGTTACGATTCCGTTCAAACCAGTGTGCATCTGAGATGAGACGCAGCGCACGGTTTTGGATGCGCGGTACCTTATCCAGGTAGGTTTTGGCTGCCAGGCGCACTCTAGTATTGGTCGAAGGGAGGTCTTGTACAGCGTGAGCCTGTTTTCTAGATTAAGGCCTTGATTGGCTTTCATAAGGGGTATAATTTCAGATAAGCGTCTATTCACTTGGGCCGAAATCGAATTAATGTGATCTTCGAAAGTGAGTCCTCTGTCTAAGGTAACTCCTAGGTATTTCGTTGCAATTCTCCACCGGATCACTTCGCCAAAAAAAGACCAGTAAGAGAGGGTTAGTCCTGGTACGTTTTGAAAATAGAGTTGCTTTGCTTTTTTCAGGCTTTCCCATTTTCCTCTTTATTTCCTGCCGGAGTGAAACTAGCAAGTAATCTATTGTTGCTCTTCTGACCGTACAGAGCTCAATGCTGAGAGACTTCAGGAAAGCTCTTCTTGGGCCCACATCACCTAAGTTGAAACTAAGTATCAAATAGCTTTTGAGGCTTCAGTATCTAAGAGGGTATAATAATTATAATTTCGTGTGGCAATTTCTAGCCGAGTGCAATCCTTGTAAAGCAGACCCTCCGATGTGGGCGGGTGGCATCTGCCATATGTAGGTAACTGCGTGTTACTGTGGTGGAGGATAGTGTTATGTGTGGTGTGTGAGTTGCAGGAATATTGGGGACAGTACAAACACTCAGCACTCGGACCATTGGAATTAACCAATGTAGGTTAAAATCCCCGACCCGGCCTGGAATCAAACCCAGGACCCGCTGAACTGAAGGCCAGTACACTGACCATTCAGCCAACGAGTCGGACATCTAAGAGGGTGAAAAAAGTCCAAGAGCTGATCTATTTGTTTTTCTCGCAGACGTATATAGGCTTTTTAAGCCATCTACAACATCGACGCCACCTTTCGTTAAGTTCCAGAAGGTGATGAATTTAGGCTTAAGCCTTTCGTCAGTAGTCTCGTCAATGAACTCACCACGGTGCATCGTCGAAAGCATAAGAATATTCCTGTGCGGGCGCTTCTTAAGATGCCTGCACACTGTAGACTTTCCCCGCCAGAGCTGCCCTAGCTAGAGGGTCTCTGGCAACTCGCACTCGAATCTGAACATTAATCATAAAGTTCTAGACATAGTACGAGAACATTGGTTTATAGTATTGCACGAACTGATTCCAACTAACAACAAGTTACATCATATTCGTATGATAGACAATCCCACCTGCACGGTTTGCAAGAAAGAAGAGGATACCATAATGCACCGCTGCACACTCAGTGTGGAGGATGGGGAGAATCTTAATGAGACAGTTAATGGGCCAACACATCAGTCGAATAGTTCCCGTATGGATAGTGAGACACAATTTCAGCCTCCAGCCAACACAATTCCAGGCTGCAGTAGTGTTATTTATTGGTGTATACGTGTATTAAGTGTAACCCGATCACATAGTGCCAACATTGCAAGCCTCCAGCAGGATGTGTACGACAACCTGGTTAACTGCACAAGAAACACAAATAAGAAACAACGTTTATGTATTTATGTTGACGAACTGTGCCAACTTGCAAAAGAACAGCTAAAACAGTGAAATAAATCAATAGGGATTCATAAAGTTTTCATTGTAATTATTTTCATAAAATCACCCTTTGTTTTCATCATTGTCAATATTATCTTTGCTACTACTAATCTTAATATTTTACTTTTGTTATTACTGTAAAATGAATTGATGTAAAAGAGATAATACAAGAATATATATTTTTTAAACCTCTAGCTCAGAGATGCTCACATTGTGCATTCGGTCCCACGGACGCCCAGCACTGTAAGGCGATAATCGCATGCACTGATTTCGTGAAGTACAGGCCGTACTGTAGCTCCGATGACGTCGTGCAAAGTGGCGAACTGTTTCCTCCGTCCGACCCGTAATGAAAATACTTGATACGTCTGTACTTTGTAATTATGAAATATTCACAAATGTTGTATTAATATAACAGCTGAGATCACTAACACCTGTAATCGCATCGTAATTCGTAAGTCACGTCTATGTAATTTTTGGAGAAGTAGGTTTGCAATGCGGTTTACGCGGTCAAAGCTTCAGTGTTTTACTCGTCCATGTACCCAACAAATAATAAATATGCATTAATACAAATATGGAGACAACAAACGTACAATAATAATAATAATAATAATAATAATAATAATAATAATAATAATAATAATACCCTCGGGGGAGCCTGAAACCCCTAGAGGGCGCGTCCCCAGGTGGCGGATAGGGGGCTCACAGAAATGTGGGCTGGTTCAAATACCACGGAAAGGAACCAGCGGACCAACAGGCAGCCCAATTCCTGGGGGTTGATAATACTGGGACACCCTCTCTCCAGGGGTCATAAATATGGAGGGCCCAACCCAGGGTTATGGGTGAAGACCTCAATGGCGTCTGCGGCAGAGAAGGTGGACTTCGGTATGGCGGAGAGGGCAGAAAGGGCAACCCTGTACTCAGGGGATTAAAACGAGTACAATATAAATCCAGAAGGTCAACAGCTTCAACGGCGGATGAGGAATATAGTTCCCAACGGCGAAGAAGGTCGAAGAACTATCTTTGAAGCACACGAAGCGTCTGTTCTCCAGGTTAGGGGCGGCTGCAAAAGGCATCTGTTCTCCAGGTTAGGGGCGGCCTAAAATAAACTCTGGGGCTTACAACTTCAGTTTTAACACTGAGGTATGGGCTGTACCCATCCTCCCAATTATTTTCAACTTAAGGCATGATGGAAACACTTTCGGTAAAGATTACTCCAGGGGCAGCAGGAAACGGAAATCCCCCATCGCTATGAGCGATGCAATCAGGCCGTCGGATTCTGGAGAGCCTGAAACATCATGTGGGGAAGAGTCGGAGCTTCCCAGAACCTCATCACAGAAGGTACGACCCAAGCTAAAACACCTGCTTGGAACGTTGAATATCAATACCCTCCTAAAAACTGGAAAACTGAAGCAGCTAATCAAAGTTATGGAAGAACGGAACATTTGCATAATGGCATTACAAGAAACCAGATACCTTGATGAAAACTCAATGGATTCAGAAAGTTACAGAATCTACAAAGGAAAACCTGCTATAAAGAACAACTCCAACGTAACGATTCTTGGAACAGCCTTTGTAGTCAAAAAGAACATAACTGAATCCGTAATTGATTTCGCTTCACTATCAGAGAGGATCTCACTCCTCTCTTTCAAGTCGGGAAATAAGGTGTATACGATTATCAATGCGCACGCACCAATAAATGAAGATAATAAGAAAAACCCAGAAAAGGTGGAAGATTTTTGGGAAATGCTCGAAGATGCAACTTCAAAAATCCCTCCACATCACACAAAGATCTTGCTTGGTGACTTCAATGCTCAGGTGGGCAGGGAAAAAAGTACAGAAAAATTGTAGGAGACTACCCGGCACATAAACGAACAAATAGGAATGGTAAAAGACTCATTGCCTGCTGTAGACAATTCAGCCTCAAATTAATGTCCGCATACTTCAAAGCACTCCCAAAGAAGAAGAAAACATGGGATTCCCCTAATGCAATGCTGGGGGAATTTCAGATAGACCATGTGGCAATAACAGCCAGAAATCGAAAAGAAATTATTAATGTAAAAGTAAGAAAAAGTGCGAACATTGATTCAGACCATTACCTCTCGGAAATCAAAACAAGATTCCTACCGAACAGAATCAAGCCAAAAGCTAACAATAAACCCAGAATCAATACAGAAATACTAAAGCAGAACAAAGAAAAGTACATCAAGAATCTGTCAAACCTGGACATGAATAACTGGTAAGAAATGAAAGTATCCTTGATCAAAGCATCTGAAGGTTTGGGGAACCCTCCACGAAAACGCAAGCACAGGTGGTGGACTGAAAAATGTGATGAAGCACTTGAAAAAAAGATTAAAATCCTGGAAGAGGTGGAATTCCAACAACACAGAGGAAAAGTGGGAAGAGTTCAGGAATCAAAGGAAGGAATCAGCCAATATCATACGAGGTGAAAAGAGAAAATATGACAGAGATAGGGTGGAAAAGACAGAAGAAGAATTTAGAAAGAACAACACCAGAAATTTTTACAGAATATTCAAAGAGGAACTACAAGGTTATCAACCACCAAGTCTCTGCTTCCAGCGAACAGACGGCAGCATTGCTACCAATAACAAAGAAAACTGCCAACTCCTAGCAGACTATTTCAAAGAGCTGCTAAACTGTGAAGAACCTCTGGACAGACTAGAGATCCAGCAACCAATCCATGAGAACCCAGATTCTAAACCTCCAAATCTAGACGAAATCAAACAGGTAATCAAAGAGCTTAAGAATAACAAAGCGCTAGGTGAAGATGGCGTAGTGGCAGAAATGTGGAAGATTGGAGGAGAAATCACAGCGGAAGCAATTCATCGCTGTATAGAAGATATATGGAAAACTGGGAAGATCCCTGCAGACTGGAAATGTGGGCTTATACATCCGCTTCACAAGAAAGGTAACCGAACAGACCCGAACAACTGCAGAGGGATCTCTTTACTGTCAATTGCTTATAAGATACTCTCTAAAGTTCTACTAAACAGAGTTCAGAAACAGACTGACCACCTCATTGGAGAATACCAAGCTGGTTTCTGAAAAGGAAGGTCGTGCGCAGAACAAATTTTCAACCTCAAAAGTATACTGCGAACAAGAGCAATAAGGAGTCAGAACACCGTAGTCATCTTTATCGATTTCACAAAAGCATATGACTCAATAGACAGACAAACCTTATTTAAAGTCCTAGAGGAGTTTGGAATTGACAAGAAAACTAGAGAACTCATTAAACAAACCCTGATGGATACCATCTCGAAAGTCAAGTTCCTCGGAGATATATCTGACCCGTTCGAAATCAAGACAGGGGTCAGACAAGGAGATGTACTGTCCCCGATCCTCTTCAACCTAGTTTTGGAGAAAATAATGAAAACTTGGGAAGAAGCTCTGAAATCGGAAGGGTAAGAGGAATACACCTTGGAAGAGAAGGCCAGAACTTGGAAATTAAATGTCTAGCTTTGGCCGATGACCTCGCCGTCTTAGCTAAAAATCGAGAAGACGCTATAAAGATGATAGAGAAACTGCACGAAATCGCCAAAAAAGCAGGTATTAAGGTTTCTTACGGAAAGACGGATTATATGGAGTATAGGCACCGAAATGAGAAGTACATGGAGATAAAGTATGGGAAGGTTAAAAGGGCAGAGAAGTTCAGATACCTGGGAGAATGGATCCAACCCAATGGGCTAGACAAAGAGGCTATCAAAGGAAGAATCAGAAAATTAGAATTGGCCTACAAACTAACCCAGAGTATGTACAACAAACGGGCAATATCCTACATGGCCAAAATCCGACACTATCATTCAGTAATCAAACCAGAAGGATTGTATGCCTCAGAGTGTCTTATTTTGAATAAAAAAGGGGAGCTACAAGAACTGGAAAAGAAAGAAAGGAAGATCTTAAGGAAGATTCTGGGACCCCAGAAAACTACTGATGGAACCTGGAAAGAAAGGAAAAGCAAGGATCTTTATAAACATACGGAAAAGATCTCAGACACAATGAGGAAGCGAAGGTTGAACTTCTAAGGACATCTAGTAAGAATGGATGAAAGCAGACTGACCAAAAAGATCTTTAAGTACATTGTAGGATTGAAGGCCACCACTAAGTGGGTAGAAGAGGTCAAAAGAGATGCAGAAGAAGTTGGAATTACACTAGAGGTGATCAATACAAGGAAAAAGTTTAGAAACATAATCAATAAAATCAAATTTTTTGAGGACAAACCACCTAAAAAGAAGCCCAACCGGATAATCTCTGAGGAGGAGAGAAAAATACGAAGCGAGTGAATGAAAAGGTTCTGGGAAGAGAAGAGAAGAAAGGCCAACAAGCCTTAAGTTCTATGCGGTTCACAGTTGGCCAAATTCGGATTAATAATAATAATAATAATAATAATAATAATAATAATAATAATAATAATAATAATAATAATAAACTATACCTCCATAATTCTAGATGGCCATAAATACAGAAGCGTTCTTGTTTTAGTTTTTTTTCTTGACACTTCGGGCACTATCCTTAGAAGACTTTCTTGAGACCATTTCTTCCACACAAACATTTGTATCATTTTTGTTTGTTTGTTTGTTTAGGGATAGCCCACGCTTTCCCTAACATTGATCCACTGACCAGAAACATCTGTTAGTTACTACCCATATTCACGAAAATTGCTGAGGAATAATTCCTTAATTACTACTTAAATATTAAACCCCCATGGCACTACAGCCCTTGAAGGGCCTTGGCCTACCAAGCGACCGCTGCTCAGCCCGAAGGCCTGCAGATTACGAGGTGTCGTGTGGTCAGCACGACGAATCCTCTCGGCCGTTATTCTTGACTTTCTAGACCGGGGCCGCTATCTCACCGTCAGATAGCTCCTCGATTCTAATCACGTAGGCTGAGTGGACCTCAAACCAGCCCTCAGGTCCGGGTAAAAATCCCTGACCTGGCCGGGAATCGAACCCGGGGCTTCTGGGTAAGAGAGAGGTATGCTACGGCTACACCACGGGGCCGGCACTTAAGTATTAATTACATTATTAAGGTGCATTACTTCCAACATCTAAATGTTATCTACCAGCAGTAGTTTATTTTGAAAATTTTATAATGTATGCATTACAATGCCAAAAGCATTTGGCAGAAGATTAGTGGCCAAGTGCACGAATCCTGTTTAGCGTAATCAGCGTTTAAGATTCTTCTTAAACCTCGTTTAAATGAAACTGCGGAGCATCATTCCTGATTAATATTTTAATCCCTGATTATTGTCGGCAGAAGTTAAACGGTCAAGTTCGAGCGGTTACCAAACATAAACAGTGATTAGCAGTGAAGGCAAAATGGCTGCCAGATTTGGAGATGATTTTTAAGATGAACTGTTATATTTGGAATATCTGGAGCAGAATGGAAATGAGCGCGAAGGTATTATAGTGGAGAGAGGTGATCCATTTGAAGAACTTAGTGATGGGAAATTTGTGGAAAGGTTTCGCTTATCTAAACAAACAGTTTCATTTCTTCTGGAAACAATGCAAGATAACCTACAGTTTCCAACGCAGAGAAATAATCCTGTTTCTGCTATCAACAGACTGCTCACTGCATTGAGGTATTATGCCACTGGTTCCTTTAACATAATTGTAGGTGATATTACTAATATGCACAGAACAACAGCAGCTCAGATTATACACGACGTGAGTAATATTATAGCTTCCTTCATTTTACTTCCCAACATCGCAAGCAGAAAAGAGGGAGGTAGAGGAAAGCTTTTTTAATATTGCTAGATACCCTGGTGTAATTGGAACCATCGACTGCACCCACGTTCACATCAGATCTCCACGTGGAGAAAATGCCGAGATATTTCGGAATAGAACAGGTTACTTTTCCATAAAGTGTCAGACAATAAGTGACAGTAATTTACTCATGAGAGATATTGTAGCTAGGTGGCCTGGTTCTGTCCACGACAGTACAATATTTCATAACTGCAGTAAGAGGGCACAATTCGAGAGAGGTGAAATACAACATGGTTATTTAGTGGAAGATAGTGGGTATCCGTGCAAGCCATTTCTCTTAACACCTCTGCTGAACCCGCAAACCAGAGAAGATCATATGTATAATAGGGCACATATTAAGACCAGAAATACCGTAGAAAGACAGTGTGGTGAATGGAAGCGGAGGTTTCCTGCTCTTTCTGTTGGTTTGAGGTGTGAAGTCCATAAAGCTGTAAATATAATTGTTGCTACAGCAGTATTGAACAATATTGCAATTTCAACAAGAGAAGAAAACCCTCCGGATGATTTAATGGTTCACCACATTATCGGAGAGCTTCAGCAAGCCCGAGGTCTTGATATCGGAGATGGGGAACAATTAAATCCAGTACACCAAATGTACAGAAATGATGACAATGCTGGGAGAGCAGTGCGCCAGGCTTTAATTAATGGTCATTTCAGGTGAGTGAAATTTACTTAGAAAAACAATACACTTTAGCAAATTAGTATTCTATCAACCGGTCACACTTCTCATCGTCCTAACCTACTAGCACAAATGAACTTGACTTTTATAGAAAATGGAAATAAAAGTACGCTAATAATAACACTCGCTGCTTTACAAAACCCACTTAGTTTGGCCTATCTTCGTTCTTGTTCATATTTTGCCAGTATTTTAGTTTTTCTTCCATAATGTTTAGTTTTAACTCTTTTATTTCCATTTCTTTCCTTTCTCATTACTTCTAACTGATAAAACAACACTGAAATTCTTCATTCACAGGAATCTGTAATTTTGTCTCTGAGTGTTGACAGTCTACGCCAACGAGATTTAGCTCTATTTGATAATACAGTATCAGCTGATGTTGAAGGTTGTACTGCTGTATGTGAAGACGGTAGGCATGGTGGATGAGTCAATGAATTTATGGGAAGTTTGATTAAGGGATTCAGTGCTTCCGCTTGACCTTGACTTTGAGTACAAGTTTCTGCCGTGTCAGCAGATGGTGCTCCTACAGCTGGCAGTGTTCCTGTTTCGTGTGCCTCAGTTTCGGTACATCTTTCTTCCAGTTCCACGTCACCAAACGGAAGCAATAAAACTGAAAAAAGAAGAAAATGTGTAATTAATATGTTTAGTTGGAGGTTAACTGTTAAATGCTTGATAAAAATTGCATTAGTGTACTCTGTGTCCATACACTTACCTTCATTCGCATGTCCTTGGTATAAAGCATCTGATTCATGAGCGTTCATAAGTGGTGTGATAGTTGGTTGTATTAGGGCCATACCCTTTTCAGTAGTTTTAGACAATGTGGGCTTAAAGTCACCACCACCAGTTGCGTTCATCAACACTTTATTGTCTGCACATATTTTTCTTGTTTTACTTTTCAAGTTCTCATAACACGTCTTCAAATTTCTTGCACTCCTGCAAACGAATACAACTATAAAATGCTGGAGTGATAACACTATTTTGCTTTCACTATTTCTGAAATTAAAGAGTATCTATTTTTAATTATAGTTCTGTAGTACTGTTTTTGAAAATAATCTGAATTTAGAAGGCTTTAAACTGCAATAGCACAGATAAATAGAATTATAATATTCGGGTGTATTAATATTGTTTTGACGTACAATTTTACGGGAATAAATAAACCCAAGTACTTTTAGTTGTAGTTTTATAGTATTGTACAGGAAATAGTCTGCTATACTATATATTCTGTTGACCGATTTTCATAACCTAACTCGAAATACTGTATTAAATCACAATAGTACAGAGAAATATAATTGCTTACCTGCAATAGAATTCAATTCTTTTGCGATTTTCTTACATGTTTCATCTTTCTGCTTTACTGTAACCAAATACAGTAGAGACAATACACGACAGTTACGGATTTCGCCTTGCTAAAATGGGAGACAATTCGACGGTAGCGCTCCTAGTGACTTGACTTGAACAAATCGCGCTAAATTCAAATATCAATGGAAATGTATATACGGAAATGGATAAATAAATTACGTCTAGAAAGTGTTATTGAGAAATTAACTTCGAAGTTGCTAAAGCAATTCTGGATAAATGAATGAAGAATTATTTAAAAGGTTAGTATTCAAAGACTGAAATTAGACACATAAACAAGATATGAAATAGGCTGCTGTGAAATGGCTTGATCTTTCATTTATGCGTTACTATTTAGCTTTAGCATTCCTGCCTGAACTTTTACGGTTGGATTTGTCTTTTTTATTTAAAAAACATGTTATCATCACATTAAGACACTTGTCAATAAAAATATCAGCACATTCCTTACACACATGATGCAATGAATTAACAATTAAAATCTGGACAATTTTCCTCTTAATATGAAGCCTACTAACAGAAAGAAAATCTATAAAATCCCGACTTTAAATTGAGAAGAGGGATGAAAGAAAGGAAAGTACGAAAATGTTGTCGATAGTGATGCTTTAAGGAATATTTACGTACAATTAGAGCAAAAATGTAACATACTCTTGGCTGTACTGTCGAGGATTTCTAAAGTCGCTGGCCTGGAAATGATCTGAACAGATCTTATAATTCCTATATAAGCGTAACGTCCCTTCTTTCTTGTACACCTTATCCAAATCGCTTCTGTGACATTTCAAAACCCACACATCACACCTACAACAACACATCGGTATTGAAGGTTAACTGCTGCACTATACAATAAAATATGCGTATTACATTATATGCCAGTTAAAATATGGGTCGAGCAGGTCAGAAGATTATGAAGTACTATAAAAATCTCTGTCACTGGAAGTATATATATGCAAACACAATATTACTTACATGTTCTTGTCACGAGGGAACCTGAAGAACGAGCGCGCATTTTTCTCTACTTCGTAATTACTGCAGCCAAACACAGCACATACCTTTCTCCTCATGTTGAGAGGAGATATCAAGGAATGACACACGCTATTTAATTACGTCAACTCACTGAAAACGCATAAATAACACCAAAAACGTCACACAAAAATACACGTGTTCTTATGAGAGAATCAGCACTGTTCAGGTCTATCCGCTAGAGTGAGCTCCAATAGCTGTCCCTCGATATCTCGCTCAGTGTCGCGTATTATCTCTACTGTATTTGCTGTAACTCCATCTGTCTTTTAATTTTCTACATCTTTGTGTCTAATCACTAATTCAACCACAATATCGGTTTCAAAATCCGAAATACTGGACGACCTTTTCCTCTTTTGTTCATCCATGTTTCTAATAAGTACTTCCAGCTTCCAGCAAAGAATAAATTAATATTCCTCCTCCTTCTTCTTCTCCTCCGTGAGAGGTGTGGTTCTAACAAAAGTAACACGAAATCATCGAAGCGCGTTCACTATTCTTCGCTGCCAAGTTTAACATCAGAGTAGTGTTTAATTCTACTGCCAGCTAAACATGCTTAACTAAACATTGATTAAGAATGGTGCTCCATACTTCATTGTAACCAGTCCTTAAATTTAAACCATGGTTACGTAGACACTGGTTAGCTGAATCTTAAACGAGGTTGGTGCACTTGGCCACTTGGTTTTATAAATTGCATTTAGTTATACATTTTTAGACTGAATTTTGTTTCTACTCGAATTAATTAATTAATTAATTAATTAATTAATTTTGGGGAAAAAGGCAACGCATGCTCATCGTTAGTAACCCAAGAAATAACCACATGTAGGTTCGTTTGGTTACTGTCCATTTTTATGCTTCTTCTGTATCAACAATAAAACGCCCTGCTGTAAATCTGTGTAACAAGAAAGTCAAAAGCAGAAGTCACCATCAGCTCGGGAAAGTGAGTGATACATACTTATATGTTCTTCGTAACAGGTATATTTTCGGTTGGGATTTTTGTTCTTCATAAAGGTAACCTACCCTCATACGAAGAGAATGAAAATATTAGTGTATACAGTATTTACCTGTATAGGCCTAGTTCTATTTTCGCCGTGGTACACACAAGCTCTAAGCACCTTGGTGCTGCCGACAATAGGGTACGAACACACTATCACCCGAATGCAAGCTGATAGCTACGTGGCTGTAGCGGCTTCTCCCCTCCCCCCCCCCGCCCCCCCCCCCCCACTGCATACGGAAGGCATGGGATTTGCAGAACTTACATAGTTTGATAAACACTACCTTAAAACAATAATCACTACCATCACTCTCTCTGCAACACAATATCTCCGCGGACCAACCGGACTTCAGTGAGAAGGAGTGGGGGGGGGGGGGGAGGGGTGTCGGTGCCATCCGATAACCGAAGCCTAGCGTCGCTCTCATTTGTAAAGGTAAATATGTAGCAAGTGATTTCACTTAACCTGTTGTGTTGTAAGCTTTGACGTCAGTCACAGAGAAAGGAATCGTGGACGTCAATGCTGACGTTTACTGCAGTTTGTTGGCCCACATTCTGGAGTGATCCTCTCCACTACTTCCAGGAATATTGCCACTCGCTCATTGAATCACAAGAAGGACGAGCTTGCTAGCCTGAATGTGCTCTTGCCTCGAGTGCTATCGCCGAGATTCTCATCTAATCGAACTTAACGAGGAGTGGGCTGGCTCAAGTAGCTCACTTCCTGTCGGGAGATTGTGACACGACCTTTTGAGCTGCTCACTCAAAAGAGATGGGATGTACCTACTGCCTCCCGTGCAGGTTCATCCCGAAGGACGAAAATTCTATTCCCGTCAGCAGTAGCGGCGATTAGAGAGGGCGGGGTGGGGGGGGGGGCAATCGCCCCTGCACTTTGCGGAGGAAACATTACGTTTTTATTGCATTCTATCCGGCTAAAACTAGGAATTATTAAAACAAGCAATTTGTACAAGCCCTTTTGTCTTATGAGCTAATTCTTACCTTTATTTTCTTTAATTATTAAAAACCGGGCGAGTTGACCGCGGGGTTATGGGCGCGCAGCTGTGAGCTTGTATGCGGGAGATAGTGGCTTCGAACCCTACAGTCGGCAACCCTGAAGATGGTTCTCCGTGGTTTCCCATTTCCACACCAGGCAAATGTTGGGGCTGTACCTTAATTAAGGCCACGGCCGCTTCCTTCCCACTCCTAGCCCTTTCCTGTCCCATCGGCGCCATACGACCTGTCTGAGTCAGTGCGACGTAAAGCCAACTGCAAAAAATTAATTATTAAAAAATTATTTGAGGAAATGTTCTTTCTTTCTTTCTTTCTTTCTTTCTTTCTTAATCTGTTTACCCTCCAGGATCGGTTTTTCGCTCGGACTCAGCGAGGGATCCCAGCGAAGGATTTCTTCATCATCTGCTGAACTTGTAGGTATATACACCTGCACTATTGTGGTGAGCATTGGTTTGGTGCCTATCTTGACAACAATAATTCTTTCACTATGCTGGTCGTAGTAGCTTACCCGCTGCCCTATTTTCTTATTCATTATTAAACCAATTCCTACATTTCGCTTGTTTGATTTTGTGTTGATAATTCTGTAGTCGTTTGACAAAAAATCTTGCTCTTCCTGCCAACGTACTTCACTTATACCAACTACATCTAACTTTAGTCTATCCATCTCCCTTTTCAGATCTCTAACCTACCACAAGGATTGAAACTTCTTAACATTCCACCGGAGATCCGAATGGGGGACTATTTTACCTCCGGAATATTTTATCCGGGAGGAAGCCATCATCAGTGCATCATACATACAGAGAGAAAGCTGCATGTCCTCGGTAGTTACGGATGTAGTTTCCTGTTGCTTTCAGCCGTGTAGCAATATCAACATAGCTAAGCCATGTTGAGTATTATTAGAAGGCCATATCAGTCAATCATCTGGACTGCCGCCCTTGTAACTTACGAACGGCTGCTACACCCCCCACCCCACCTTTCGATTAATATTCAGGTGTCAATCGGTTCAACCTTTCTCTCAAACTGGCGGTAAACGCAATAAAGGTAGGGTTTTAAATATATAGATTATCTAATCTAATAAGTTTAGCCAGCCCCGTGGTGTAGAGGTAGCGGGTCTACCTCTCATTCCAATGGCCTAGGTTCGTTTTCCGGACAGTTCAAGGATTTCAATCCTAGGGTGAAGAGTAGAACGGGGGTTGAATTGGTACGAGGTCTGCTCAAGCTCTCAGTTACAGGAAGAAAGCGCACAGTGAGAAGACGACGCAACTGACCTACGAACAGTGGTTGCCATGATTACAATGGTGTCGGGAAATTGAGGACGCCAATCTTTATACGAAGGGCATACTATATTGTTTTACACTTTATTTTTTCCACGCAAATGAAGTAGTCTATATTACACATCAGTTGTTACATCCACCTTCTCAACATAATCTCCTTGTAACTGTACGCACTTTTGCCATCGATGTGTCAGTCTCTCCAGACCTTCCTGAAACCATTCTTTCGGAGTGTTGCGCACCCATACCTTGACAGCTGTATCCAGTTCTGCAAAATCCGCAAAAAGGCTGCCACGCAGAAGTTTCTTCATGTTCCCGAACAAGTGATTATCACTTGATGCCAAGTCGGGAGAGTATGGTGTGTGTGGCAGCACCGTGAATCCCATTTGATCAATGACAATGGTGGTCTCTCGACTAGTATGGGGCCGGGCATTGTCATGTTGCTGAAGCACACATTTAGCCCATTTTCCTGGCTGGCACGACGAAAGCGCTTAAGGGTTGCCACATACGCTGCACTGTTAATCGTGGCCCCAAATTCTAGCTAGTCAATGAGGATGATGCTCTTTGTGTCCCAGAACACTGTCGCCCTTCGTTTGCCAACTGATGGCACTTTTCGACATTTCTTTGGCGGTGGAGTGCCCCTATGCTTCCATTGCATCAATTGTTGTTTCGTCTTAGGCTCATGGTAATGGAGACATGTCTCATCACCAGTCACAAGCCTAGGCATGAAGTCGGCTGGATCTTGATCATGGCGTTGCTTAAGTTCTCTACATACGTCCACACGCCTCTACTTTTCGTCTGGAGACAGGAGTCTAGGCACCCACGTGGACGACACCTTTCTCAACTGTAAGTGGCCGTGCACGATCCGCTGCAGGGTGTTTCAGTTAATTCCCGTGGCTGCCTCCATTTCCATAAATATGATGCATTTGTTTTCTTGGATGGCCTGTTCGACCCGGGCAATGTTGGCTGGTGTTGACACTATTACATTCCTTTCAGAACTGGTTCCCTTGCCCACCGATGTGCGCCCTGTTTTCCAACCTTCCACCCAGATGTAAACTGTTTTCCGTGACGGCGCATTTTCTCCATAGACTGCCACCATGCGCCGATGAATTTCTGCAGTGGTCACACGTTCTTTCCATAGGAACCAAGCCGTATACCGCTGTCCTGGACGGTTGCTTTCCATGTTGTCTGCTCCTAGGCGGGTGTTGTTATGAAATGGCTATGACGAGTGCATTTGTTGGCCCCTGTGCGTGCTGCTACCAAACTGTGGAACAAGACACTAGTTATACGTCACTACCTTCAAAAGTGAAATGTGAACCATACCCGGACGTCCAAAAAAGTAAAGTGTAAAAAGTGTGTGTGTGTGTGTGTGTGTGTGTGTGTGTGTGTGTGTGTGTGTGTGTGTGTGTGTGTGTGTGTGTGTGTGTGTGTGTGTGTGTGTGTGTGTGTGTGTGTGTGTGTGTGTCGTCTTCAGCATTAGATTCATCTTAGTTAGGGGCCCGATTCTCACGGTCACATGTTTCGCTCCACGTAGTGATGCGATTATCGAATACAATAAAAATTCAGCTTGCGTATGTTTGTGATCGCAAAACTCTAAACGTAGTCGGTCGATTGACTTGAAATTTTGACACAACGTTCCATTCAATTTCGAGCGTGTTCAGGGAGTGGTTTGAACGAAATCGGATTGGTAGTTTTTTATACTGAGTAATTTCATGGAATTGATGTAATTACTAAGCCGCAGCAAGATTGTATCGACCTTGAATAGATTGTCGCTGGGCGACAACGACTTAACGCTATATCATTATAGCCTGGTAAGAATTGCTGTATATAGCAGGATGGGACCTTTCTTGCTAGTTGGTTCATGTACTTGGGCAACTCATTGCCTATTGTTTGGAAATAGTCCGGCTCCATGGCTAAATAGTTGGCGTGCTGGCCTTTGGTCACAGGGGTCCCGGGTTTGATTTTCGGCAAGGTCGGGAATTTTAACCATCTATGGTTAATTTCGCTGGCACGGGGCCTGGGTGTATATGTTGCCTTCATCATCATTTCATCCTCATCACGACGCGTAGGTCACCTACGGGCGTCAAATCAAATGCCCTGCACCTAGCGAGCCGAACATGTCCTCGGACACTCCCGGCTCTAAAAGCCATACGCCATTTATTTGGAAATAGGAATCCAACATGCCGTGATCGAGATGTACTTTCATGTATCTAAACAAGTCATTGCCTGTTAATGTGAATAAATGTGAATAAACAGAAATAAAGTGTCCTGTGCCCGTAAAACTCTAAAGGTAGTCGATCGTCGCCTTGGTCTTCGCCAGCCATAGTACGAGGTTTATGGGTTGAATCGAGAAGAAGAAGAGTCTCAAGAACGCTAAGAACTATTAGATCAAAAGCGAAGACGTATGCATTTGCAATATCTGAATGATCGAGCTTCATATAATCGAATTGCTTCTTCATACGAACCGAATATGCAATGCAATACCTCATGTAAATTCATTCAAATCAGAAAAAAGGGACAAAGTTTGCCCGTACTGCAGAGAAATGAAATTTAAAAGAGAAACCTGGGAATGTGCTGCGTGAGCGGAAAAGTGAAGCTAACTGAACATGAACAGGCAAAATAACCACTGAAAAGTTTGTTGAAAGGAATTACTGATGTTTCAAAACATTTCCTCAAAAACGTAAGAAACTACAAACCCTATTTTCAGATGACTTCATTTGGCGTTGAACTTATGGCAGAGCATTTTATGCCGAAAATTAAAATTCTGGGGCAAATTTACCACAGATCATTAGTCTTTGCTTCCTTTTGGCAGCAATAATCATAAATTTCTCCAAATCTATTTCATCGGAGATAAAAATGATCAATTGAATGCACGCTGACAAATCTCTAAAGGAATCAGAAGTCATATTGTTTTTGATTCATTGCAGAAAATGTTACATGACAACAATAATTTCCTTCGGATGTTCAAAAGTGCGATTGATCCCATGTTCGCTAGAATGCATTTATTTACTTACCCATTCATTTCATATCAGAGTGAACCACAGCGAAGCGTGGCCGGGTTCATCTAGTTACATATAGACCGAAAACATATCATGGTAAAATAGCAAAGTTTCAAAGCGCAAGTCAGGCTCCATCGCTAAATGGTTAGTATGCTCTCATGTGGTCCAAGGGGGTCGGGGTTCGATTCCAGGCCGCGTCGGGGATTTTAACCATCCTTGGTTTGGGGGCTGGATGTGTGTGTGTCGTCTTCAGCATTAGATTCTCACGGTCGCATGTTTCGCTCGACGTAGTGGTGCGATAATCGAATACAAAATAATCGCTTATTCGATTATGTCATTTTATTCGATTATTTTATTCGATTATGTAAATAATCGGATGCAGGTTATTCGATTATTAAAAGTATTCGACTATCCCATCACTAGCTCCAGGCTTCTCCGGAGGTCACCCACACTGAAACGGGCGTGTTAAAATCTTGTCAGAACTTGAGAAACGTTTGATCCATAGACTGCAATTCTTTAATCCTTACATTTTGTTTTACTTCGCACCGACCGACACAGTTTTGTGGCGACGGCGGAATGGGAAAGGGATAGGAGTGGACAGGACACAACCGTGGCCTTAATTGGGGTTCGAACCACACTATCTCCCGAATGCTCCAAACCGCTCAGCCACCTGCTCGTTTCTTTACTCTTAATGTCTCCGATAGCACAGTGTACGTCGAGGTGGCCCGGTTTAGCATATTGGACATATGGAAGCCGTGTTTTAGATCCTATAGACAATTCTGAAGACATTGGCATTAATGGGGGTACAGTTAAGGCTGATGGAACTGGGTGGAGAACTAAATACCTGGGCTGCTGCATAACTGATGAAATAATAATTGATATAGACGTACTGATTCATTTTAATGACAATCTTCATAAACTGACAATCTCTCCTTTATTGAAGACTAACCAGAAACTATTCGATTATCAACCAGTATCTCTTTCCCGTGTTGATCTTCCTTTTACAAATTACTTTTCTTCGTAAAATTCCATTTGTGGTATCTAATGGTATAGATCTCAGATTAGAAGCAGTGCAAAAAATATAAGTTGGCTTCCAGCAAATACGTTTAACTTGTAGACATGATATGGGATTTTGGGCTTATACCGTATAAAGAAAATAAAACATTTACTCCGCATCTTCAGAAGGAAATCCCGACTGTTTACGAGGAAGACTTCTTCAATAATGAAAGTCTGAATTTAGACGTTAGTAATGGAAGTGCGAGTGGTACGTTCATTCGTCACCGGATGGCTCACCGTAGGTGGTACAGCGCTAACATTCGAAGCGGAAGCTCACGGCACCATCAGAATCAGTCTGGGAGGGGGCTATAACTGGTGTGCACACATATGAAAGTATGACACGGACACAAGCCTGGAATGAAACATCTGGGGATGAGGAACATACAAATTTGATTTTTTTTTAAGAAGCAAAGTCATCTCCGCACATGCCATGAACGCCCTGGGATTGGTGGAAGGTAAAGGCATCCACTATTCGTAACCTCGGCACTTGTTGGGGTAGAGTGGTTAGCTTTATGCCCGGCCACCTATGCCCCCAGAAATTAACCTGGTACTCATTTTTTGTGTAGGCTGAGTGAACCTCAGGGCCATATGCACCTCCAGAAGTGGAAATCTCATTTCTTAAGTTTTACGACTTCCTGATGGGGATTCGAACCCACGTCCTTCCGGGCGAACTGAACACGCCTTTATCGCATCGGCAAGGCAGCGAATTTGGAAAACACTGAAACGAAATAACAGTATTGAAAGGACAGAGAAGAGAACGACCTACGTTATTCTTTAATGGCTGGCAACCTGCCATTGTATAACTTATTCAAAGGTTCCATTCACCTCGACGGCTAAGAGGTGTAGAAATGGTGAAGTTTCTGTTCAAAAGACGCTATTTCCACCATAAGAAAGTTATGGGGAAACGCACGGAAACGTATAATAAAAGGCAGATGGAACGTACCCAAAATGGTGTATGATACTACTTTTAAGGAATTACATCCTTCTGGTCTGGATTGCTCATGGTATTCAATAGTATTCATTTACTGCAATGTATGTTATTTATTTATTTATTTATTTATTTATTTATTTATTTATTTATTTATTTATTTATTTATTTATTTATTTATTTATTTATTTCATAACACCAACACAGATGTTTTTCCAACCACAAGTGGTTTAGTCACTATATATTAACTATTAAAAATAACACAGTCCGCCTCTGTGGTGTAGTGGTTAGTGTGATTTGCTGCCACCCCCGGAGGCCCACGTTCGATTCCCGGCTCTGCCACGAAATTTGAAGAGTGGTACGAGGGCTGGAACGGGGTCCACTCAGCCTCGGGAGGTCAACTCAATGTTGAAAACATGCTGGAATATGAGCTACGAATTTCAGGTAAGTAAAATATCATAAAGTATGACAATGTATTCTTTTTTTCCTAAAAATTACAATAATTTTCTTAATCGTCGTTATTCGGTTGATTAGATTAGCAGTTTGCCTTTTCCCACCACTATGAGCGCTAATGTGATTCAATTCATAGTTCCATGTATTTGGAGTGGACATTTTGCAAAAATCAGAAGATCTCTGAGGGCATTGAACCAAGGAATACATTATAGAAAGAATTATGTCAGTGTGCTTGTAGCCTTCGTGGCGTGCAGTTGCTTGTGTGTTCGCTCTGTGTGACTCACGCTCACTTATCGTACGGAAGTACGGACTTAGTTGTGTGGATATTTATTCGTGCCTTTCAGTGACTTCGTCTACTAGTGTGTAGCCTCATGAAATAACTAGCAGTTTAATTAGCAGTTAGTGCAATGGAAGGAGGCCCATATGGGGAGGGCGGTCCTCCCCCCATATCACAGTCAAATGTGCTCATACCGAGCAGTATACAGCAGGTGTCTCGTAGTGTCGGGAGTGCTTTGGCGGTTCTATATCTACCGCCTACCTACGACTGTAATGTGGAGGCGGCAAATAAGCGTGCATTAGAAGAACCTTCAGGTAACATCGATAAGAAGCAAGCAGTAACACCAGAAAATGCTACAGGTAATGTTTCACAACAGATATCTTCTCCCAGTGATTCAGGGTCTAGCTCAGCCTCTAGTCAAGGTGATAGTGTTTCTCATATGAATGTGGAACCAGCTGTGCTTCCTCCTCAAAATAGCGGGGCACAGCCTCGGCTCAGTGCATATGAAAATAACAAGGCTAACCGGTATCACATTGACTCTTCAGGGCCTTACTACATCCATCTGGAAGGGAAAGAAGGAAACATAGGTAAACTACATCCGATCGCGTTTGGTAAAATAATTTATCGGGAGTGTCCATCTCAACGTCGAAAAATCGTCTTAAAATGGAATTTCATTCAGCAGAGGCAGCAAACTGGTTCGTTAGTTCTACTTTCTTTTCCTCACATCAATTAGAAGGTTACATTCCGTCTCATGTCATAACTCGACAGGGTGTCATTCGTGACGTACATACAGAAATAGAGGAAGACGAACTACTACAAGTGATAGATTCTTCTGTTAAAATCAGACGAGTCCGTCGTATGTACAGGCGCACAATGAAGGACAATGTTTCAACTGCTGTTCCAATACGGACTTGTGTGGTTACTTTTGACTTTCAGACGCTGCCAGACAGTGTATCAATATACGGGGCACGTTGTGAGGTTTCTCCATATGTGGCTCCAGTACGTATTTGCTAAAATTGCTTGCGCTTCGGCCACATAAGTAAACACTGTCGTTCACAGGGTTGATGCAGTAACTGTGGTGTGTCGCATACTCCAAACCCCTGCTCATTGCCTCAGCCTCAATGCGTACACTGTCAAGGTCAACACAGTGCCCTCAGTAAAGAGTGCCCGGAGTATAACAAACGATTAAAGATAAACGAGGTTTCGGCCAAATATAACATGCCATTCAAGGAAGCTAAGGAAGCTGTTATGAAAAAGTCATATGCTGAAGTGGTTCAGCCATTTCCTCTCACACATGAGCAAGCTTTTCCTCCCTTACCAAGACACCAAAATCACAAAATTACCGTGTTCCAACCTAGGCGAACTCCTCCGGCGTTACCCAGACCATCTATCCCCCACCCACCGGTATTTTATCATCCCCATGAAGTCAGTGGGGGTCCAGTGGGGCCCAACCCTTATCCATCTCAGCCGCACTTAATAGCACCCCGCAGTGCAAGTCCCTTGCCTGGCAGCTCTTCTCAAACACCACTTACTTCATCAGAATCCCTTATTACTGGTATCCTTAACCTCGTTACACAGCTTCTACACGGAATTCTCCTATCCAATCGTGGTATCCCTTCGGCATAGGAACTTCGCGAAATGATAAGACAGAACATTCATGGAAGCTTTTAAAATATTACAGTGGAATAGCCAATCAGCGCTGGCTCATAAACACAGTCTTCAAAAAGAATTACATGATCAGCACATCAACTTGGCAGCATTATCCGAGACTTGGTTTCGCGCTGGTATACCAGTTCGGTTTGCTGGATATAGTGTTCTGCGTTCAGACAGAGATGATGGATATGGAGGAAGTGGTCTGTTAATAGGCAACAATATTCGTCACAGAGCAATACCCCTTACATTTCCCGGAGCTCTTTCATTCCAAGTGGTAGCGGCTCGTATCTTCCTCCCTACGGTGGCATTTACATTAATATCTATCCATTGCCCATCACGTATTGTAATTCAACCAGGCGAATTTGACAGTTTATTTAACCAACTGGAGCCTCCATACATTATATGTGGAGATCTGAACGCCCATAGTGTAGCTTGGGGATGTGCTTATACGGACCGTGCTGGAATAGCCCTGCAAAATATGATGGATGACTACCACCTGGTCATACTCAACGACGGTAGTCCTACCCCTATATCTCGGCCTGGACATCGACCTCCGGCAGTAGATGTAACTATTTGTTCTCCAGCCATCGCTGCCAACCTAACCTGGGAAGCACGACGATACTCCCTGGGATCTGATCATCTTCCTATCGAAATTCATTTACAAAATAGCTACGCCTTACCTACAACCTTCTACCCAACCACAAAATGGAACACCAAACGAGCAAATTGGATTGCCTTCAGCGAGAACATAGACTCCGAACTTCGTACTGCAACTCTCCCTAAAGACCCACTTCCAAGGTACGCCAGTTTTATACACATCATAAATGCTGCAGCTTCGGTTAGTATCCCAGTGAAACAGCCTACTTGTTTTCCAAAACATCCCCCTACGCCGTGGTGGGACACAGAATGTTCCCGAAGGATTGCAAGAAGGAAACTTGCTTTTAAACAATATCGACGCCTTTCTTCCTGGGAGAATTATTCTAATTATCAACGCACAGGTCAAAAGATTTTTAAAACAGAAAAAGCGATCTAGTTGGCGAAGATACTGTGAAGAAATTAGCAGAGAAACACCACTTACTACAATCTGGAATAAAGTAAGATCCTTGAAAGGGGTGGGGAGTAGCTCCCCACGTTCTTCGTTTCCGTCTGATTGCGTCGAGACTTTTCATAGTCATATTGCTCCACCGACTGTACCGCAGTTGCCCGGTTGGCGCTTTTCACCGAACTGGGATCGCACTCATTTCCTGTTACGGCCATTTACTTATACGGAACTCCAACAGGCGTTAAAATGTAACAACAACACTGCCCCTGGTAAGGACTACATCCAGTATTCGATGTTATCCCATCTCCCTCGCACAGCCCATGTTCTATTACTAGACATTTTTAACAACATTTGGACACGGGAAGAATTACCTTTGGACTGGATTACTCAAATTGTCATCCCTATTCTGAAGCCTGGAAAGGACCCTAGTGACCCTTCTTCTTACAGAGCAATAGCTCTTTCCTCGTGTGTGGTAAAGACTCTGGAACGGATGGTGAAAACACGACTTGAGTGGTGGTTAGAACACCAGCAGCTGCTTCCTCAGTCGCAGTATGGATTCCGCCGTGGGAGAGGAACATTGGACCATCTCAGTATCTTCACTTCTGCAATAGAACATGCTTTTGCGGTTAATGGATATCTTACGGCTCTTTCACTGGATATCAGCTCAGCCTATGATAACGTCAGTAT
Organism: Anabrus simplex; assembly: GCF_040414725.1. Classification (NCBI taxonomy): domain Eukaryota; kingdom Metazoa; phylum Arthropoda; class Insecta; order Orthoptera; family Tettigoniidae; genus Anabrus; species Anabrus simplex. The sequence continues at coordinate 692,070,047 of NC_090265.1, forward strand.
TCCGGTTCTCTTCAGTAAGCTTGAAGCATTCCATATCCCTCCAGCTTTTATATGTGGTCTTCAGACATTGTTACAAGAACGATATATCTACGTACGAGATGGACACAGTCTTTTACATGGCCCTCGTCGCGTGTGTAAAGGTCTCCCACAGGGTGCTGTGCTCAGCCCGCTTTTGTATACAATTTATACTGCTGATCTTGAGCATCTGTTCAGCCCCTCGATTCACGTTTTACAATACGCGGACGATGTGTGTATTTACACTACTTCCTCTAGCTTCGAGGTTACATCTCTCCGTTTACATTACGTGGCCCGCGAACTGGCAAAATGGTTGCATAATAATGGACTTGAATTGTCTCCATCGAAATCTACTGTGGTGACTTTTACCCGGAAGAGGACTTTACCTCAGCTTGGTGATATCCATTTAGGACCATTCACATTTCCAGTGAAATCATCATTACGCCTATTGGGTATGCACTTTGATAGTCGACTAAATTGGAGTTGCCATATTGCTCACCTTCTTCCAAAAATTGAACGAGCGATTAATATTCTCCGCTTTGTGACCCGTACCTGGTGGGGAGCAGATCCTGTAATACTTCTGACGCTGTATCGTTCTATGATACGCTCCATGATTGATTATGGGTGTTTTTTGTATGGGAATGCTCCTGCATACGTCACGAAGAAACTCGACACCATACAATTTCGGGTGATCCGAATCTGTTTGGGTGTTATGAGATCCACACCAACAAATGCTCTCTTAATAGAAGCTGGAGAATTATCTTTGCAAATGCGCCGAGAAATGATAGGCAAGCAATTTCTTTTACAACGTTTTGCTATTTCGCAGCATCCCATTCTTATTGCACTTCAACGATTGACCGTTATCGAGGAGAGACATGGTCGACCCTCACGATACAAGCCACAGCTTCTGTTAAGCTGCTCCAACGAACTGAACATGATTTTCGCACTAACTCTCAAAACACGAACCATGCCCGGATTTGAAGCCAGCGTTCAGTGTTCTTCATATATCGACTGCCGATATACTATCTACCTAGATATCTCACCACAGAACCACGTACACAGAACTGCATTCCGGCTCTGATTAGCTCCATGTGGCCCAATAGTACTTATATCTTTACGGATGGTTCCAAATTCGCCGACTCGGTAGGATATGCATATTACTGCCAACAAACGGGAGAATGTGGTAGCTTCAAACTACCGCCCGAAACCTCTATATATACAGCGGAATTTTAGCTATATGTGCTGCACTTCGTTTTTGTCAAAACAAGCGATTCGATTCTGCTGTCATCATTACGGACTCCCAAGTGTTCTGAAGAAATTACAAAATCTCAAGTGGAATCTCCAAACGCATGGTTACTTGTATGACATCGTGGAGCGAGCTGTTAACATCTACTCGTCTGGTTGCTCCGTAGCATTTCTTTGGGTCAAAGGACATAGTGGAATTTTCGGCAATGAAAAAGCTGATGTACTAGCCAAACGTGGTGCATCGGAAGGGCTATTTACAGCGCTGCAACTTCCATGGATGGATTTTATTCCCACTATTTGACAACAAATTCGTCACAAATGGTCTACGGAATGGGAAACATCTCAACTGCATAAAGGCAGAGCCTATGCTCTCGTACAGCCCAACATCCCTCCTAAGCCATGGTATTATAAGTTTCATCGGTCACGAGGTCTAACGGTATCCGTCATCCGAATGCGGCTCAATCATGGATCCTTCCCTTCACATCTCTATCGCATAGGAGTTTTGGCTTCACCACGCTGTCGATGTCAGTATGCGGAGGATGGAGATCTCAACCACATTTTGTTTAAGTGTGGGCTTTATGAAGCTTCTCGCAGCCGCTTTTTATCTGAACTATCTGCTCTACAAGTGCCGTTCCCGACAAGCGCTGCATTGGTGTTGCACGGTGAAAACAATTCAGTTCTCAATGCTGTGATGAACTTTTTGAGAACCGCGGAAATAAGAATTTGACTTTGTGCTCTTCGCATTGTTGCCAGAGTTGTGTAGTGTTCGTGTTGTGTTTTGTTTTGTGTTTTGTTTGTTCTCCCCCTCTTCTTCCGGAAGAGAGATTAAGTGTCGTGTTCTCTACTTGAAGACTGTGACAATCTGATTTTCATTCTTGTATGTCCTTTACACTGACAACTTATTTTTTTATATGTGTGCAGTGAGTGTTCCTTGTACATAGAGGATGACCAAATGTTGTACCAACAAAGGTCATTTAAATAAATTAAATAAATAAATAAGAATTATGTAAATGAGTTAGTTTGGCTAGGATTTGAATGAAGAAGAAAACGAGCAGCTGTTTCTTCGGATCTGCATTTAGGCCGGAATTGATTTTTGAAATGTGTTGTTTTAGTTTTATAAAGCTTTCCAAAACTCACAATTTGAAACCTTCCAGGACCCTTCAGCCCTTAACTTGCGACACAGTTGAGGTAATTGCTGAATTTTACGTTTTTTGTAATATGTTATGGTGACCCTTACTTCGTCCACTAAGAAGTGTTTTCAACATAAATAAATAAATAAATAAATAAATAAATAAATAAATAAATAAATAAATAAATAAATAAATAAATAAATAAATAAATAAATAAATAAATAAATAAATATCAACTCTCCCTTCGTGGCGTAACAGGTATGAGTAGTGAGTCGACCAGTGGGACTGAGACCGAATATAAACCTATTCGTAGTTACAGACTGTAACAGATGAAAATTAAATGTTCACTTTATTGGTAGATTTTTAACTTATCAACAAGCCTTTTAGATTTTTGCCAGTGGTTTTTGGTGACGATATGATGAGAAGTGGCTGAGATTTTGGAAGAAACCACAGAAAACTATTTTCACGGCTGCCGACAGTGGGATTCGCACCCACTATCTTCCGAATGCAAGCTCACAGCTAACCGCATGGTAAACTCGTCAGCAAGCTGTGCATCATTGCATTTCGTGAATGGAGCAGCCTCACTTTATTCCTTAATAAAGTCGTTCCTCTCTTTCTGAAATATTAAACATTTTTAACCGAATGTCTGAGTAATGTTAAACAAAAGCTGAAGGTTTCCACCTATTAAATACCATTTATTGTAATCGTAAAAATGTTGCAAATATTTTATGAAACTAGTTTCTGTCTTGCTAGAGACCATCATCAGTCAAAATCAATCAAGCCCCGCTGAGTGGCTCAGACGGTAGAGCGCTGGCCTTCTGAACCCAACTTGATAGGTTCGATCCTGGCTCAGTGCGGTGGTATTTGAAGGTGCTCAAATGCGTCAACCTCGTGTTAGTAGATTTACTGGCACGTTAAATAACTCTTGCGGGACAAATTTCCGGCACTTCGGCATCTCCGAAAACCGTAAAAGTAGTTAGTGGAACGTCAAGCAAATAACATTATTATTATTAAAATAAATCATCTTAAGGCAACAACACACGCTTGCTTAATTTTTTCTATAATTCATGTGTTGCCTTAACTTTCACTCATTCATTATTTATTTACCATAACATTTACAGTATCTCTGGAAGGCCAGCTGAAAAGGACAAGCCCCCTTCAGGTAGCACCTTTGAAATAATTACCTAAATCCTAAACTAAAACTGTCACATACACTATTTACAGGTAAAGTAACAACGTATAGCCTAATATATAACGTACTGTTACATATTTATCATTTACCAAATCTTTCACTCCTTGGTTCATTCTTCCACATATTCACATGCATTTTCTCACCGCATAACATTTAACTATACTTACATATCTACATTTAATGTTGCGGGGAGATCGTTCCAAAGCCGCGTGAATGAGCAAAGAAATCTAGTTTGCTGGATTCAGTTCGACCAGAGGGGGTTATACGACACACCTCTTTGCCCCTTCTGACGGAGCTGTAGGATGAGAAGAGTCCAGGGAATGGTGAAAGGTGAATGACTCCTGTGAGGGACTTGTGTAAGGAGATGACGTCGCTTTGTTTACACAAGGAGGTGATTGACAGGAGGGAAGGAAGACAGCTATTCTTGTCAATTAGTCGTTCAGCGCGACGTTGGATTCCTTCTTGATTGATTTTCGCTGATTGATCGCTAGCAAGACCGAAACTAGTTTCATGAAATATATGTAACATTCTTAAGGTTACAAGAAATAGTATTGTATAGATGGAAACCTTCAGCTTTTGTTCTACATTATATTGCTCTTCAGTACGGAATAATGTGAAATTTATTACCTCTGATGAAAATGTCTGAGACTTTAAATTTACCTCTCAATCATTTCTCTACTGGTCTGACCATGTGGCAATGGAGGAGGCCATACAGTCAGCGAGTCAAATCGGAGTGTCGGGCGACGGGAAATAGCCTGAGAGGGCGGACGGATTCCGGTTGAGGAACTCGCTTGGGAGGGTGATACTCCTTTAGAGGAGATGTCTCTGAAACTCATCAGGCGCCGTCTGAACCACATGTTAGGGATGGCTACAAGACCGTCTGTACCCCAGGTTAGGGATTGCTACAAGAACGTCTGTAGCGCAGGTTAGGGATGGCTACAAGACCGTCTGTAGCACATGTTAGGGATGGCTACAAGACCGTCTGTATCACAGGTTAGGGGAGGCTACAAGACCGTCTGTAGCACAGGTTAGGGATGGCTACAAGACCGTCTGTACCCCAGGTTAGGGATTGCTACAAGAACGTCTGTAGCACAGGTTAGGGATGGCTACAAGACCGTCTGTACCCCAGGTTAAGGATTGCTACAACACCGTTTGTACCCTAGGTTATGGGTGGCTACAAGACCATCTGTGCTCCAGGTTAGGGATGACTACAAGACCATCTGTACCCCAGGTTAGTGATGACTACAAGACCATCTGTACCCCAGGTTAGTGATGACTACAAGACCATCTGTACCCCAGGTTAGTGATGACTACAAGACCATCTGTACCCCAGGTTAGTGATGACTACAAGACCATCTGTACCCCAGGTTAGTGATGACTACAAGACCATCTGTACCCCAGGTTAGTGATGACTACAAGACCATCTGTACCCCAGGTTAGTGATGACTACAAGACCATCTGTACCCCAGGTTAGTGATGACTACAAGACCATCTGTACCCCAGGTTAGGGATGACTACAAGACCATCTGTACCCCAGGTTAGTGATGACTACAAGACCATCTGTACCCCAGGTTAGGGATGACTACAAGACCATCTGTACCCCAGGTTAGGGATGAGTACAAGACCATCTGTACCCCAGGTTAGGGATGACTACAAGACCATCTGTACCCCAGGTTAGGGATGAGTACAAGACCATCTGTACCCCAGGTTAGTGATGACTACAAGACCATCTGTACCCCAGGTTAGGGATGACTACAAGACCATCTGTACCCCAGGTTAGGGATGAGTACAAGACCATCTGTACCCCAGGTTAGTGATGACTACAAGACCGTTTGTACCGTAGATTACGGGTGGCTACAAGCTTTACATCAAGAACTGCAAAATAGAAAAGCGAATATGTGGATAGATTTTTTACCACACAGACGGCATGATGACGTGAGAATGGATGAATTCTGACCACGAACTGCGGCGTACCATAACGCGCTTATTATTAAATGTTCATAAAACCACTGAAAAGGGCTGGCAAAACAATATGACTACAACAGACATATCAAGACGAGTGATCTGACCTATTTATAACGAATGCTGCAATGCAGCATGGGTCCTCTAATTATTATTATTATTATTATTATTATTATTATTATTATTATTATTATTATTATTATTATTATTATTATTGTTACGAGGTTACCCGTGGAACGCAGAGGTGAAAGAAGTTGTCGGGGTGAATGGGTCTAACTACAATGTCAAGGAAAGAATTTTAAAAACTTAACTGAAGGTTATATTTTGAAAAACAACAAAATTAACAACTTTAGTGATATAACAATGACATTGCAATTTAGAAACAAGACTTAGAAAAATCCATGATTTCAAAACTTTAACACGCTTGGGCTAAAAGCCCCTAGTTTTACAATTTTTTTTTTTTTTTTTTTTTTTTTTAGCTTGCAGCTCAAACTTTACAGAGGAGCATAAATTCACAAAAGGGCAGAAATTCCCTGATACCTGGAGCACTTGCTCCCAAAATGGCAATGTTAAGCCTCCCAGAGGCACTTTTACAACACATGAAAAAGAGCTGCGTGCTCTCAGCTTTCCAAGCTTATTCAAGGCAATATTAGAAAATTACCATCACTCGCCACCAAGGCACAACTTACAAAATTTAAAACAGGGGTATCTCGTACCCAACCTATTGGGCCGTTGCGGAAAAGAACAGGTTAAGAAAATGGCCCGAAAAACAAATTGAATGGGGGTGAGTACTTGCACTCCTAAATATGCATTCTTAAAACCTAAGGGGCACTAGGCCGATGAAACAGGGGCTATTCCCTAACTATGGAGGTGACTCGTATAAGAATAAATTAAGACTTTACGGTAAGGAAGAAAACCAGTTACACAGCGTAGTCACCTCAAACCAATATGAAGGGGAGCTCGAGAGGTACATCACTCTCTATCCCCGATTTACAGTTAAAGATTTTATGAAGTTTTTATATTAGCCAGCAGAAAGTTACATTTTTAGGAAAACTAGGTTACATAGATAATGATTCGGACCTTTCCCTCAGGTTAAACTGCGGAGCTAGCAAGAAATAAAGATGTTATGTGGTCATTACCTTGTCGCTGTACTGCTGCCTGATGAATGAGGCACCGCCCGCCTCCTGCTTGACACACACACTAAGTTAGATGACGATCAAATGGCCAAGAGACGTGAAAATCCGCAGTTTATAAACCCTCGGGGAAAGTTCGAGACCTTTCACGAATAATCAAGACACGCCCACAGGATTTTATTGGATAACATCAAAAGTGACATTCAGAATCGAGGAAGAAGCCTGTGATAGGCGGAAAATTAATTACAGAAATTCATGATTGGCTAAATTCAAAACTGGCGGAAAGAAAAGATAAATATTGCCAACCCAAAAATAAGAAACATTAATTAGTTATAAAAAACTTATGAATACAAAACTTCTTTAAATCAAAGTTCTTTCACTTCGCACCAGGGTGCATGATCAGAGTTTTTGTAGTGACATCTGTTGAAGAAAGTCCAAACTTCTTGATGAAGGAAAAACAAAACAAGTAGAAATTCACACAGTACTGGAAACTTCACAATAACAAAATTACGTCAAATTACTGTAGAGACCACTTCGGAGTAACGATTTAAGTAGGTCTAGTTTCAAGTTCACGATTTATCCAGAAGAGGAGTCCTTTAGGCGCAAGATTTAAATGAGCGGTGTAGAGGTGTACTTCCCGGTACAATTATTATTATTATTATTATTATTATTATTATTATTATTATTATTATTATTATTATTATTATTATTATTATTATTATATAAACATACATCCTCCTTTTAGACTACTTCTACCTCCACCGAGCTCGATAGCTGCAGTCGCTTAAGTGCGGCCAGTATCCATTATTCGGGAGATAGTAGGTTCGAACCCCACTGTCGGCAGCCCTGAAAATGGTTTTCCGTGGTTTCCCATTTTCACACCAGGCAAATGCTGGGGCTGTACCTTAATTAAGGCCACGGCCGCTTCCTTCCCACTCCTAGCCCTTCCCTGTCCAATCGTCGCCATAAGACCTATCTGTGTCGGTGCGACGTAAAGAAAAAAAAAAAAAAAAACACAACCAACTTCTACCTCCGTATTGTAAGGTTTAGCGCTATTAGCTGCTGATCTTGAGGTCCCAGTTCGATTTCCAGTACTGGCAGAATTTAGGATTGTCAGGAGGACTGGCATATTTTATATAAACAGGCACGTGTGGGCCTGAAAACAACTGCACTATCTCGAGATGAGGACACTAATTTACGTTATAATCTGTAAGGCCTTTCGGCGTTCAGTGAGCAAGGCTCTGTGAATTAACTAACCACTTTCATAATCGTCCATTTGCAACTCGCTGTCTGACCTCGTTTAGTTCCACACCTCTTAAGGCGACACTCCGGAGATAAAAAATATTTGTACCTAATGCATGGATTTTCACGAAACTTTGTGGGAATGTCACTTCAATAAAAGTAGAGATATCTCGAACATTTATTTCGTATACAATTAATAGTTTTTCCCAAATTATTTTTAAAATTTTTAATTTCGTTGTTTTCATGAAATTTAATTAACATGTTCATGTAAATTCTTAATTAGGTAGATACTACTTCTTTTAAAAGCACTACGTGTCGATTTTTCTGTACGTAATTTATATAGGGAGATATATCGTATTAAAGTTTGTGGAATTTTTACGTTCTAAAATTTTGGACTTATAAATCCCTACCACTTGGAAAAATCTGCAATCAAAAATTCCAAATGCAGGTTTCTTAATATAGCTGTGATACATATACCATACAAATCTTGTTACATTTGGAAGAACATTATGTGAGAAAGTGGGATTTAAATGTAAAATTACAATTGGGATACAAAGCATTATTACAGTGATAAATTGTTTGAATTCAGCGGAATAATTTCGTAAAAAAAGGAAAAAGAAACTCAATCCTTTGAATTTCAGTCAATAAAATATTTCACCAAAGTGACCAAAATATCGATTTTTATCTCTGGTGTGTCGCCCTAAAAATATCCTCTTGACCGAGCGCATTATTCTGCTATAGACCTAATATTAAAAGAAGGGAGTAGGGGAATGTTTGCCATGGAAACGTGGGCGCATCCACTGCGGTCGCCATGGAGACGAGTCTGCTGTCCACTTCGAGGTCCCGAGATAATGAGGTCATTAGTCGGACACTACCACTGAAACAACGAACCAGCTACATTATGAATGAGGGGATTTTAGGTTACTTTCACACGAAGTAATAAAGCATAACTTCGATCTCATAATGATAGAAAGTAATTTAACTGGTGTAAGACTCTGAGGCAGAAAATGTTGACACTTGTCAGCCAAGATTTGTGGAATGACTAACAACTGCTTCAAAGATGCTTATTGGGCAGCAAAAGACCTTGAGAAGTGAAGATGATCTGCTGACATCCGTCTTTCTCTACCAACGAACTACAGTACAATAACATTGAGAGGCGGAAGCAATGCCTGGCTGAAGCTAATTGAACGTCATGTTTACAGTTTTTACGTAAGCAAAGGGGGCGTGACTCTCGAATGACGAAAGATATTATAGAAATTAGAATCACTGGCGCAGAATTAAAGACCTTACCGTTAGCGGACAGAGTGTACTAGTGTGGTATTATGACGTTAATAAAGTATCGATCTAGTGTCATTAATATCCAGTTTATGTTTATTTCTCACAAATGGGAATTTAGCTGGGAGCGAGAGTGACATCACCTAACGTCAAGAAGAATACTGTATAATCACAAATATGAGCATTTTGTTTTTTCACATGTGCAGTCGATATCTCGAACCTCCATTACTCGAATTTTCAGTATCTCGAAGTAACTTAAATTTCCCGGCCATTTCTTCTATGATTCACGTGTATTTATTTTTCTATTACTCGAAATTCGGTTATACGAATTTCTCGATTTCTCGAAGCAAACGTGTCTTCCCCTGAAGCAACAAATACTCTGTAACTCGAATTTTGTACAATATTGACTGTGAAATACAGCATTTGTAGTTTGTGAGGAACAGTTAACAAGTACAGAAAGGGTTACAGAGATGCTGGGAGCTAATATGACTAGAACTAAAACTTCTAGTGATCGAAAAATCGGCGAAGTTTCGTTATTTTTCGGATGTGAATTCATTACCGGTCACGTACTAAAGCAACCCTGGAAGACGTGGATGTTGTCGAAAAGTATGTGGAAGAAAAGAAGGTTAATGGCAAAATCAGAATAGACTAAAGGATTTTAACGGGGGTATTTGTCTCGTTTCACTACTGTATGTACTACATTCTGTCTTCTAAAATGTTACTATAATAGGGGTTATAATTAAAGTGATATAAGCCTCCGTGGCTCAGATGGCAGCACGTCGGCCTCTCACCGCTGGATACCGTGGTTCAAATCCCGGTCGCTCCATGTGATATTTGTGATGGACAAAGCGGAGGCGGGACAGGTTTTTCTCCGGGTACTCCGGTTTTCCCTGTCATCTTTCATTCCAGCAGCACTCTCCATTTTCATTTCATAGCATCTATCAGTCATTAATAAATCACTTTGGGAGTGGCGACCCCATCGAACTAACAGCCTATATCTCCTTCATTCATTACATCCCTGACCCGTTCGATGACTGGAAAACAGGTTGTAGGTTTACATTTACAATTAAAGTTGTTACGGAGTTCTCCGTGGTAGTTAGAGGAGAAAGAAGGTGCTGGGATGAACAGGTCTCAACTTACGAAATTAAAGTTAATTTAAAATTCAACAAAGGTTATATTTTCTTTTCGAGATCAAGAAATAACAAGTACAACAGGAACTCAGTTATATAGCCACAAGATAAGAATGTACAATTACAGTTTATTAATGTATTTTGGGCTTCGAGTTCCAGAAACACAATCCCTGAGCAATGAGCCCAACTTTACTTATACACAAGGTTTAACAAAGGGGCAGAAAACCCCAATCATACCAAGGAGCTCTAGCTCCCAATTACCCAGTAAAGCCTGCTCGAGGCACACAGAAACCAAATTCAAGAAAGAGCAACCAGCTCTCAAAGTTCAAGCCTATTCAAAGGCCACACCAAACTCCACGTTCAAGCTGCCCGGAGGGCACGCAAGAACAGGGGTAATGATACCCAACCAACTGAAGCCTATTCAATAAAGAAACAGTTCAATTACATGGCCCCAAAATACCAATTTGAGTGGAGGCGTAACATGCACTCCTAATACACCTTTTTAAAACCTATTTGGCTCTTAGGCCGCTTATACAAGGGCTAATCCCATACTACGGAGGTGACACGATAGGAAAATTAATTATATTATGAAACGAAGAAAAACAGGTATGAAAACTTTGTCACCTCAAAAACAATATGAGAGGGAGCTCGAGAGGGTAGGCACTCTCTATCCCGATTTGTAGTCAAAGAGACAGAATTTTATACCAAGTGTCTATTACATTTTACAGGAAGGTTACATGATAAAAGTTTCGAACCTGCCCCGAGGGTTAAACTGCTGAGCTAGCAAGTAAAGAAGTTGTTAAAAGGCCATTACCTGGTGGATGAACTGCCGCCTGAAGAAAGAGGCGCTTCCCGCCCCCTGCTACGTAATCACACTAAGAAAGATGTTACTGAAGTGGCGAGGAGATCAGAAAATCAGCAGTTTATATACCCTCGCGGAAAATTCGAGACGTTTCATGAATGATTACAACCCGCCCACAAAATTTTATTGGATAACAGCAAAAACTAATACACCAGACGAAGAAGAAACACCTTATTGGTGGAAAATTAATTACAGAAATTCCTGATTGGCTACATACAAAACAGGCGGAAAGAAAGGATTATACTGCCAACTCTCAAACAACAGAACAAAATTTAGCAAAAACAAAACTTATGAATGTTAAATTTCTTCCGGACAGTTCATTCCTTTACACCAGAGAGCGTTATCAGTTTTGGTAGAGACATCTGTTAGAGAATGTTCAAAGTTCTTGCTGTGGAGCAGACAAACACGAATCGAAATTGACATAGTTCAGAACACTTCAAAATTTACAGTAGCGATATCTTCTGAGAAACTTTAGAATTAACATGGTTGTTAAAGTTCAGGCTTCCTCCAGTAGAGGAGTTCCAACAGGCGCAATGTTTGAATTAGCCGCGCGGAGGTGTACCGCCCGGTACAAAAGTGATGGCGTAAAATACGAGTTTGTTAGAATATTTTAGATACAGTAAAAAGTGCTGTATTCAGTACAAGCCCGTAGATACATGTGATTCAATTATGCGCTATACATGCTCAAACACGGTATTCTCTATATATCGAAATTTCGATAACTGGATACAAAACTTAGCTCCCGAGATTATTCTAGATATCGAGGTTCCACTATAATAAATACAAATGGAGGGTTTTATACAACGAAAATAGAAATGGACGGCATTCTTAACGATGCTGATCACTTATATTCCCTTAGTACAATTCTATGTCCTTAAAGAAATTGGTGTATTCGGGAGATAGTGGGTTCAAACCCCACTGTCGGCAGCTCTGAAGATGGTTTTCCGTGGTTTGCCATGTTCACACCAGGAAAATAGTGGGGTTGTACCTTAATTAAGGCCACAGACTCTTCCTTCCATTCCTAGGCGTTTCCTGTCCCATCGTCGCCCTAAGACCTATCTGTGTCGGTGCGACGTAAAGCCAATAACAAAAAAAGAAAAAAAGAAATTGGTGTCAACTTTCCCTGGGAAAAATCAAATGTTCATAGATATATATTTTTAAATGAAACGGTATTGAAGACGGCTAATTTGTTTACATCTACCAAATCGTTTTCGAGAGATATCTGTATGGAATTTGGAGAAGACCACTGTAGGTTTCAGTGTATGGAAAGGGAGAAAATGACTCAGGGCCTATGAAGCTACCACGAATGAATCGGTTCTCTAGAGCAGTGATATTTAAAATTGTTGGTAAGGCGTACCCCCAAGATGTAACCCCGAAGTACGAGGATACTGAGATTGTACCAGATAAAACAAATTATGCCGAATAATATTAACTAGTATAATTATCACCATCATCTTCTACAGCTTATCTTGCTTGCTCAGGGTGCGTGCACGCACTGAGACATGAAAGATTTGTGGCCGGGAATTTATGGTCGCATGCCTTTCCTGACACCACGGCATTTTCAACTGAAAATCTCACCCCAGCAAGACCGGGAATCAAACCAAGGTCGCTGAGATAAAGGCAAGCAACTAAGCCGCTACATCACCTTGTTCCCCAATAATAATAATAATAATAATAATAATAATAATAATAATAATAATAATAATAATAATAATAATAATAATGAATTGTATAGAGTGTTTGAAAAAGAACTCCCTAGTTTTAATGTGTCCTAGAATCTGTAAAAAGTGACATACACTATTCTAGTTTGATGTGTGTGATTCATCAACTCTCCAAGTTTGACTCCCTTGCAGTTGGCAGGTCTGCTTGACCTTGAGACGGCGCCAGTTCTGTTTGTTTCCGCTGTTCTGCACTGCACTGCACGCCCGCTTGGACTGAACTGAGGGGACAGAGAAAACAAACAGCATTGGCGCCATCTCAAGGTCAAGCAGACCTGCCAACTGCAGAGGAGCCAAACTTGGTGAGTTGATGAATCACACACCACAAACTAGAATAATGTATGCCACTTTGTACAGATTCTATGACACATTAAAACTAGGGAGTCCTTTTTCAAACACCCCGTATTATAACGTCGCTGTGCAAAGGAAATCTCGTCATTTCTTTGGAGTAAATTTTACGGAAGAAGTCCAAAACTGAGAACTGTTGCTTAGTGATAGTCCAATTAGTCGAGGATTGGAGTCTCCTGTTCCCTTCTCAGGCAACGCGGCAAGTCTTCACAAGACAGATGGAGAAACATGGATTTCTCGTGAGTGGAATTACTACGTTTTCATATTTTAGAAATAAAGACTTTGGAAAGGGGGCTATGTGTAGTGGTACACAAAAACATTAAATTAAAACAAGATTTTATTGAAAATGAGCAGGCTCAAATCTTTCCTGAAGTGCTCACTGAAAACAGTTAGAAGCTACAGTAAATTTGCGTACCCCTTGAGATGACCCCACGTATGGCCTACCCGTAGTGGTACGCATACCACACTTTGAACACCACTGGCCTAGAGTATGATGAGTTAAGGCCTCTTTGATACTCCTATATGAATCTCAGTCATGGCTATCCATCAGTACTTCACATCACAGCCTACACGATTGCTAGGTAATATTGCACCACACATTATTATCTTAGGTTATGTTGGGGGAGGGAGGAGTGTAAGTTACGACGAAAATGATTAGGGCACGGAACAGGAGCAAAATGAATGTCCAGTACCAATTAAAAATGAAGTATCTAAAACATATTCTGAACCAGATTGAAAACGAAAGTTTTACACCATTATAACCGAAGGAGTCCGCTTCTGTGGTATAGTGGTTAGTGTGATTAGCTGCCTCACCCCCCGCCCAGGAAACCCGAGTTCGAGAGTTCGATTCCCGGCTCTGCCACGAAATTTGAAAAGTGATACGAGGGCTGGAGCGGGGTCCACTCAGCCTTTGGAGGTCAAATAAGTAGAGGGCGATTGTATTCCCACCTCAGACATCCCCGAAGAGATTTTTCGTGCTTTCCCGCTTCTCCAGGTAAATGCCCGATTGGTACCTAACTTAGACCACGGCCGCTTCGTTCCCCTTGCTCGTCTATCCTTCCCAATCTTCCCATCCCTCCACAAGGGCCTTGTTCAGCATACCAGGTAAGGCCACCTGAGCGAGGTTCTGCTCCTTCTCCCCACTTGTATTCCCCCGACCCAAAGTCTCACGCTTCAGAATACTGCCCTTGAGGTGACAGAGGTGGGATCCTCGCTGGCTCCCGGGGGGAAACATACCCTGGACAGTAAACGGATTAACGAAGGAAAGAAATGACCGAAGGAATGTAAAAGATGGTTAAAAACTATAGAATATCACTACCAAGCAAACTGTACAAGCCAAGCTGAGTGGCTGGAACGGTTGAGGCGATGGTCTTCTGACCCCAACTTCGCAGATTCGATCCTGGCTCTGTCCAGTGGTATTTGAAGATGCTCATATATGTCAGCCTCGTGTCGGTTGATTTACTGAGATGTAAAAGAACTCCTGCGGGACAATATTCTCAGTGCGTCCGAAAACGGAAAAAGTTAGTGGGAATTAAAGTCAATAATCTCATTATTACAAACCCTACGACAAGTGAAGGGGCGGGGAAGGAAACAGATTGCAGTTCAACGTAAGAGACCCAGTTTTACAGGATGATACAGAAGAAGGAAAAATGGCAGTTCAGTAAGAAATGCAGAATTACTTGCATTAATGACAAGTCAAACCATGCCGTTTATAGACCTGAAGTGTTCGTCATTGGCCCTTGGGGGGAGTTTGTCTCACTTAACTTTCTCTCAGTTTAAGCGATATTCCACTAAGGGTCTGATAGATCTGCAGCAATAGTTCTGGTCCTTCTTCTGCAATCACCTGTGAAGTCGTAGGTGTGAACTGTGTCGTACATGTGTATTTGGCCATGTTTTACGGCCGGATTCCAGTCTGTAGCAATAATATTTCTGTAAAATTAATTTGATGACAGCAACATAATGAGATTGTTTACAATGTCATTCAACACACTACAGTTTTATGTTGCACCATAAATAGGATTAGCGAATGATTAAAAAGGTAAATAATTTAAAGTTACTAACTAGACCCCACGTTTTTATCCTTAGGCTACATCGTTTAGCAGGAGATTCCTCATCATTAGCGTCAGGTGGGTTTTCTCGCATACGCTTCCTTGGCGACGGGCGCTCCATTTTCTTCATTTGAGGGAAAATAAAATGTGGTTGGAATGGCATTTGCAAGTTATCACAACAGGTCATTTGTTTGATACCTGCACTTATCTGTGAAATGTAGACAGCATAAGTCACTGTATTTAGTGGGATAATTTGTATCTTTTCATCCTCACAATCCATTGTTGTGTAATAATTCCTTGTTCTTTAAACGGAAACCTGAAACAAAATCCGATACATAATCACCGTGGCTTTCAATACTTTCGCAGTGTAAACATTAATATGGGTTTAATTACAAATACGAATTACAAAATTACAAATATTGTACCAGGAAATGCACGTACTTCGTGCTTGAAGATCATGAAATGAACGCAGGGCGTGTACGGCATATTACATTGGAGCGGGTACAGAGAGTGAAAGGGTTTTACTTCGAATGAAGTTCATGTCTGTTTAAAACTGCTGGTTTATTAAACAAGAATAAACATTGAAAGTAATGAAACGGTATGCAAGGCGAGGATCAGGAAGAGAGTATTTAATCTGTACATTGAAGAGGCCGTGAACATTTTAAAATCAAAAACACCTGACATTAAAGTAAATGGAACAACTGTACACTGTATTAGATTTGCCGACAAGATTGCACTTCTGGCTGACAATGAGAAGAACATGCTGGTCATGCTCAACAAATTAACATCCATCTTAAAAGATTTCCAACTTGAGATTAAATGTAAATAAAACTAATGTTATGGTTGTAAGCAATCTAAAATGAAGCCAGAAGCACATCTCCGAATAGTAAATTTTTTAATAAAACAGGTGCACAAGTTCTGCTACTTAGGATCAGTTATTACCGATGACAACAGGTGCACTGTGGAGATAAAAAGAATTTCCCTATGTAAGAAAGCCTTTGAGGAGAAGAAGCAGCTCTTAATTAATAAATCCTTAGATAATGAACAAAAGAAATTGTTTATTAAAACATTCATTTGGAGTGTGCTGCTATATGGCTGTGAAGGATAGACTCTCTTGAAGGAGGACGTAAAACGACTAGAGGTAGTGGAAATGTGGCTATGGAGGAAGATGACAAGAACTGGCTGGATTGAGAAGAAAACTAATGAAGCAGTGTTTAGACAAATAAACACCCAGAGACATTTAATAACAACGATAAAAAGGAGAAAAGCGTCAGTTTTTGGTCACATTCTCCGGCATAAGGACTCCATAAAGAACTTGTTCGAAGGCAAGGTGATGAGAAAGAAAGGAAGAGGGAAACCACGGAAGAAGATCATTGAAGAGGTAGTTGAGATAATGGGATGCTAAGGTTGTGGAAAGATGAAAAGGATCGCAGAGAGAAGATATCAATGGTTGCAGCGACAAGGCAAAGCCTTTAGATAATGATGATGATGATGATGATGATGATGATGATGATGATGATGATGATGATGATGATGATTATATCACCTCAGTGCAGGTGGAGATCAATTATGCACGATGTGCTTCCGTCCTGCTGCCCCATCCTCACCATGAAACATCTTTCGGCACCACGGAACCACATACCAATCCCTCGAGGGCCGCTCTGGACGGTCTTCTAGAATGTCTCGGAGTTCAAGTTGCAGGTTTCGCTCACGTGGAATAATGGACCCAACACATGTATAAGTCCCCTGAACTTGTAGGATGGGCGAGTAAGGAGGTGTAATTTATAATTGATTTTCACTGTTCCCATGAAGGGATTAAAGAAATGCTCATATTTCGTGTCGAATGTCAATGGAATCAAATCTTTACACTTCCTAATATCAGTTGCACTTGTGAAATTAAGCACACACCAAAACAAAGGTAAATAGTGCTCTAAATTTCTGGAGAAATGAGGACTTGAACGCTCATCGGGTCCTCCAGGATTTGAAGATCACTTTGATTCTATTTACAGCTATTTGGAGAGTTTGTTCATTGAAATGAAAAAGCCTCTGTGGCTCAGACGGCAGCGCTCCGGCATCTCACCGCTGGGTTCCGTGGTTCAAATCCCGGTCACTCCATGTGCTGGACAAAGCGGAGGCGGGACAGGATTTTCTCCGGGTACTCCGGTTTTCCCTGTCATAATTCATTCCAACAACACTCTATAATATCATTTCAGTTCATCTGTCAGTCATTAATCATTGCCCCAGAGAAGTGCGACAGGCTTCAGCAGCCGGCACAATTCCTATCCTCGCCACTTCATTCCATTCCTGACCCGGTCGACTGACCGAAAACATGCTGTGGATTTTTATTCATTGAAATGAACACTGCTAGACGCCACTTAGTTAAATGGCAGTCACTTCGACTGAGTGTTAGAAGTAAAATGCCTAAGGTGTGAAATTAGTCCCATTCACGCACACTTTTACATTTATATACAACAGAGTTAGAATGCAAACTATTGAGCGAAATTAGTCGCGTTTATTTGCAAGATTGTGTTTAAGGACGTGGAATAATATTGTTAACTAAATTTCTGAATAATAAAAATCGGTTTCGTTCACAACATGTCGTAAGTTCACAAATAATATGAAACTATTTCGCACGAAGATTAGTACTGTCAAGTCAAGAAAGTTACTAGTATTTCAAAGTTTTATTCGTGAGTTCTGATACACAAGATTTTAGTCACTTGAAAATGTTCAAAGTATCGCACTCGCTAACTACACGTAATAGTCCGTAGACAGAGAAATACTAAGTATGTGTCTTCACCATTATTTTTGCAGAGTATCGAAGACTTCTACTCTATAACTTCGATGTATCGTAGCAGTGACTACCACCAGCAGTCAACCGTACATGTTCGACTGTGAGTCGCAGAGACTGCAGCTGTTTCATTCCTCTCTCAATAACTTCTTAATCCCTGGTGGACTTCAATGATACTTGGTAGTATTGTAGACATTAAAATGGGATGTACTCTGATGTTACTCACATATTCGCATCATAATTATTATACGAGTTATTAATGGTAGAATTTATGCAAAATTCGACGAGTGATGTAACTTACCTTCTACGAGCTGGAACTGGCTCCTACGTCACTCGCCAACATGTTCGCTGTACCCGGGTGCTCGCTGGCGCGCGACGCGTATTTTAAAGTTTGAAATACTTCGAAACCAATGTTAGACCAGCGTTACTTGTACAATATACTGTATATTATTCAGTAACCGTTATCTAGTCCGCCTCTATGGTGTAGTCGTTAGTGTAATTAGCTGCCACCCCCCGGAGGCCCGGCTTCGATTCCCGGCTCTGCCACGAAATTTGAAAAGTGATACGAGGGCTGGAACGGAGTCCATTCAGCTTCGGGAAGTCAACTGAGTTGAACGGTGGTGGGGCGGTTGGGTTTACCCTCCTCAGCCATCCCCGAAATGTTTTTCCGTAGTTTCCCACTTCTCCTCCAAGCAAATGCCAGGATGATACTTATCCTAAGGCCGAGGTCACTCCCTTCCCTCTATCTCTTCCAGTCTTCCCATCCCCCAAAGACCCCTGTTCATCATAGCATATGAGGCCGCGTGGGCGGTGTCCTGGTCCTCCTCCACAGTTGTATCCCTCGACCAAATGTTTTACGCTCCAGGACACTGCCTTTGAAGCGGTAGAAAAAAATAATATTAATATGCGTTTAAATACAAACAGGAATTACAAAGAAAGTGATCTCCATTAATATTCAGTATTGGGCCGATGACCTCGATGTTAGGCCCCTTTAAACAACAAGCATCATCATCATCAATATTCAGTCTTTGGTTTCGTTACTCCGATTAGTGCAAGCGGTAGTCTAACATTTCACTTCTTCGAACTTATGAAGTCAGCTGATCTTCTTACGATCTCCCTCCAACTTCCTTTGTTTTGACAACGAAAAACATGGCTGCCCTTCATTAACTTGAATCCGTAAGCAGCGCTTATGTCAGGCATACTGCCCCTCTATGTATTGGCTGTACGTCCCACTAACTACTCATATGGTTTGCGGAGACGCCGAGGTGCCGGAATTTAGTACCGCAAGAGTTATCTTACGTTCCAGTAAATCTACCGACACAAGACTTCAAAATACCACCGGACTGAGCCAGGATCGAAACTGCCAACTTGGAGTCAGAAGGGCAGCGTCCCGACCGTCTGAGCCACTCAGCCTGGCCCCTCTATGTGGGTGTACCTCATTGGTCTCTACCCACTCCTATAATCTACAGTCCTAATATTGAAAGAAGCGTTCTGACAGCTAGCACAGGGAGGGTTCCGCTTACTGCCTGCTTGGCTCGTGGTGGTGTAGTGGTGGTGGTGATTATTGTTTTGAGAGGAAGTACAATTGGGCAACCATCTTCTATTAACACTAATCAGAGAAAAAAATGGAAGGGATCCGACACTTCGAAAAATGAAGGTATCGGCCAAAGAAGGACAAGGGCCACGAAGTGCTTGAACATTAAAGTCTCCATGGACCTCGGAAATCTAATAGCGTCGGGGTCGGAAAAAACAAGAGTTGACCAAGGGAGGTCGGATAGGGTAGATGAAAGTGAGGAGCCTGGCAAAAGTAAGCGTAATCAATGCCAGGACTCAGCTTAAAGCACCGTGGTCGCCAACTCACGCTCCAAAGTTCAGAGCCCGCGGGGCCTCTTTTAGTCGCCTCTTACGACAGGCAGGGGATACCGTGGGGTGTTATTCTACCGCCCTCACCCACAGGGGGACTGCTTGGCTGGACAGAAAGGAGTAGGGGTATGGTTGCCAAGGAAACGTGAGCGGACCCACTGCGGTCGCCATGGAGACGAGCCTGCTGTCCACTTGTAGTTCTTATCAATAGCCCCCTCCCAACTGATCTAGCTAAGAACTATTATTTTAATATTAAAACAATATCAGTGGGATTTTTCCCTCATTCCCCTTTTTCTTTCAGGCCTACTGTTTCTAGTCCACTTATGAGATGACGTCTGACACATGAGGTGTACAGTTTTCCTTTCAGTCTCAAGCCAATTCTTGTATAGATGACTCTCACTTCAAAGCATACACCACTAATTCCTAATTAGTTTTCCTCGTTCTTTGTTCCATCAAACGTAATTACGCTCCCAAGGCATATGAAAAGGTTAGCTTGTTTGAATGTTTTCCCTAATCTATCTCCATACTAATTTTAAGTCCATCTTTTTCAGACCTTATCCTGTAGAAGAAATCAGTAGTACGTCATCTGTATGTGGTATTTTCCCCGTGAATGTCATGATGGTGGTTATTCCTTTGAAAGGTGAACAACGTTTTTTGTTTGACATTTGACTTTTGTTGCACCGACACACATAGGTCTTACGGCGACGATATGATAGGAAAGGGTTAGGAGAGGGGAAAGGAATCTCCCGTGGCCTTAATTAAGGTATAGCCCGAGTATTTGTTTGATGTTAAAATGGGAAACCACGGAAAACTATCTTCAGGACTGGCGACAGTGAAGATCGAACCTACTATCTTCCGAATGAAAGCACACAGCTGCACCCCCTACTCAGCGAACAACGTTTGTTACCTGGGCAATACATTTAAAACTGAGGCAGGAAACAAGACAGATATCAATAGTCGAATCTTGCAGACCGAAACGGCATTCTTTAAAGATAAAGGTCTCCTAACATCCAACAGCTTGAGAATTGAGGTCAGGAAACACTATAATGGCCAAAGCGATTATTTTGATCGTTAGCCAATTTCAAGTTATTTCCACACTTGTATTACCCCCCCCCCCCCCCCCCATTTCTCCTCCAAGCAAATACTGGGATGGCACCTAACTTAAGGCCAGAGCCTCTTCCTTCCCTCTTCCTTATCCATCCCTTCCGTTCTTCTATCCCCCTCACAGGGCCTCTGTTCAGCATAGCAGATGTGGCTGCCTGGACGAGGTACTGGTCCTCCTATCCAGTTGTATACTTCCGACCCAAAGTCTCACACTTCAGTACACTGCACTTGAGGCGGTAAAGTTGGGATCCCTCGCCGAATCCGAGGTAAAAACCAACCCTGGAACGGCAAAGGGATTAAGATAGAAAGAAAGAAAGAAAGAAAGAAGGAAAGAAAGAAAGAAAGAAAGAAAGAAAGAAAGAAAGAACGTAAAAAGGAGTATTCTTTTATGCATGAGGTCAAGTAATCGAACCAGGGGCCCTGATGCCCGATGGTCAGAGATATAGACAAGTCAGCCACGGACATCTTAACATTGATGACGAAGAAGAAGCAACTTGATGATGGAAACCAACAACAGACTTACTCTAGACAGACCTTGTGATGACATGATAAAAAACAAGAACCTTGCCTGAAAGGAATGTTCAGTCAACCGGTTGAGTCACCTGCTGTTAAGTGAATGGTCTGCTTGTAAACAAGCTGAAACTCTGGAGTAGTTTAAATAAGAGATGTTATTAATGTATAGCACTGTTATGTCACAGATTACAGACTCACACACGTCCCATTGTAACTCACTGTCTACTGTACGCGTGACTCATGCATATTCCAATGAACCTGTTATTACTAAGTTCAGGGCCTTAACGTTAGGGACTGCAATACATTCGGGCCGGAACCTTTAAGGGGCCGCGGAGACTCCTCGCAAAAATATAAATATTACATATATATCTAGCCTCGTGGATATTACCAGGGCGGCTTTTGCAGAATCAGTCGAAATTTGCTTTTTAGTTTATTTTTTATTACTATTTGAGGAGTAAACAATCAAAACGTGTAATGTCTAGTAACGCAAATTTTTTAGGAGGAGCGAAAAACTGAGAGCTCCTAAATAATTCAACATTTACTGGCACGTAAAAGAACACCTGCGGGACAAAATTCTGGTACCTCGCCGTCTCCAAAAACCGAAAAAAGTAGTTAGTGGGACGTAAAGAAAATAACATTACTATTTATTATTAAGTATTCAACGAAATATAATACAGTTTCCACAGTTAGTTTCTTATTGGGATACTGAATTTTATGTCATGTTGCAAGAGATCAAGAATTTATTGAGGATATTAGAAAGTTAATTTACATTTTGGACAGTATTCGTTTTGATATATTTTATCGGACAGTATATGGTTTGATAAGTTTACTGTACTTTTGTCATCATTAGTTCACATTAACTTTAATATCTGAAAATTATAACTTACAGAATTAGACTTCCAAACACTTTAAATTAACATTACCTACTCAGAACAGCATAAAAAGAATATCTAAACCAAACCAAACCCCATGGCACTACAGCCCTTGAAGGGCCTTGGCCTACCAAGCGACCGCTGCTCAGCCCGAAGGCCTGCAGATTACGAGGTGTCGTGTGGTCAGCGCGACGAATCCTCTCGGCCGTTATTCTTGGCTTTCTAGACCGGGGCCGCTATCTCACCGTCAGATAGCTCCTCAATTCTAATCACGTAGGCTGAGTGGACCTCGAACCAGCCCTCAGGTCCAGGTAAAAATCCCTGACCTGGCCGGGAATCGAACCCGGGGCCTCCGGGTAAGAGGCAGGCACGCTACCCCTACTCCACGGGAAAAAGAATATCTACCAGAAGAAATTCAACAAAGACTGAAATTACTTTGAAAAACTGGTTCAGTACAATAATTTGTTGTCTAGAACAGGAACTTTCTTTCTTAATCCATTTATCTTCCAGGGTTGGTTTTTCCCTCGAACTCAGTGAAGGATCCCACCTGTACCGCTTCAAGGGCAGTGTCCTGCAGCGTGAGACTTAGGATCGGGGGGATACAACTTCGGTAGAGGATCAGTACCTCACCGAAGCCGCCTCACCTGCTGTACTGAACAGTGATATTGCGGGATCGGAAGACTGGAACGGATAGACAAGGAAGATGTAAGGAAGCGGCCGTGGCCATAAGTTAGGTATCATCCTAGCAGTTGCCTGGAGGAGAAGTGGGGGGAAACCACAGAAAACCACTTCGAGGATGGCTGAGGTGGAAATCGAGCATCCCTTGACTCAGTTGACCTCCTGGGGCTGAGTGGATCCAGTTTCAGCCCTCCTACCACTTTTCTAAATTCATGGCAGAGCCGGGAATCGAACCCGAGCCTCCGGGGGTCGCAGTTAATCACACTAACTACTACACCGTAGAGTTGGCTTGCAAAAACAATCTTTCGGTAGATTTACTGGCACGTAAAAGAACGACATTTCCAGCACCTCGTAGTCATCAAAATCTGTAAGACGTAAAACCAGTAACATTTTAATGATTTATTCATTTTATTTGTTTCCGAATTTGGCCACCTATGGATAACATAAGGCTTCTTCGCCTTACTTCTCAGAACCTCTTTTTTCTTTCGCTTCTGATCTTTTTCCCCTCCTCGGAAATGATTCGTTTGGGTGTGATTTCTCTCAAATGTTTTGGGGCTGAAGATACTGTTCTTCTGAACTCTCTTCTCTTGTGCATCATCTCTAGTGTAATCCCAACTTCTTCTGCATTCATCTTGACCTCTTCTACCCACTTGGAGGTAACCTTTAATCTCATGATGTATCTGAAGATTGTTTTGTTCAATCCATTGTCGTCCATCTATTATTTATTTATTTATTTATTTATTTATTTATTTATTTATTTATTTATTTATTTATTCATTTATTTATTTATTTTCTCGAGTGAACTTCTTCTTAATAACCACCACCACCATCACTCTCATCAGTGTAAAGAGAGGACGGGTGCCAAGCTGATATTCCTCTTAAAACAAAAATCAGTTTCTTATTTTCACTTTTAAGGTAACGAGTGAGTTGACAGTGCGGTTAGGGGTGCGCAGCTATGAGCTTGCATTCGGGAGGTAGTGAGTTTGATCCCCACTGTCTGCAGCTCTGAAGTTGGTTTTCCGTGGTTTCCCATTTTCACACCAGGTAAACCTTAATTAAGTCCACAGCTACTTCCTTCTACCTCCTAGCCGTTTCCCCTCCCATCGTCACCATAAGACCTACCTACCCCGACGGTTATGCGTATGGAGGCCTAGGGAGTCTTTCATTTTCATGCCCTTCGTGGCCCTTGTCTTTCTTTGGCCGATATCTTCATTTTTCGAAGTGTCGAATCCTTTCCATTTTTTCCCTCTGATTAGTGTTATACAGAGGATGGTTGCCTAGTTGTACTTCCTCTAAAAACAATAATCACCACCACCACTAAGACCTACCTGTGTCGGTGCGACGTATAGCAATTAGTAAAAAAGAAAAAAATATGATAAGGTGTCTTCATACACAGGAAAGTAGTGTATAATTCCAAAGAAATTCAGACTCTTATATTAAACAGCATTGGGTAAATCCATACCGTATTTTAAACAGGGCCATCAGTTGGAAAATACTATCAACATCCAACGATGTGGAAAAGTGAACTGGGTATTTCTTCCTTTAATGAAGCGTACCGTTTACTTGCACCGTGGACGCCCACAATGTTTCCAGCAGTGGGAAAGAGAGCATTGTGTTCCAAGGATTACTGAAATCCCAGTCTATCGAATGACAAATGCAACGCGCGGACTTCCTTGAGCTCGTAAGGAAAAACAACACATGCTACGACAGAAAATGTGAAGAATGACTGCAGGAGCAGCAGTCTCTCATTATAATAGTTGGTAGAAATACAAGGTCATATACCAAGCCAATGAAGTCACTCCCAGCGGCTTGGAATTTGTAAACATTAAGTTGACGACCTCGGAATGCCATCTGAATATGGAATTGTCTCTATTTACTCGTGTCATAGGGCACTATTCAACCTCTCTTGGTCAACCCTTGTTCTCTTCCTTACATGACAGCATTAGGTTTACACGGTGTGAGGAGATTTCAAAGTCCCATCTTCCATAACCCTTCCCTTAGTCGATGATAAGTATGAAGAGAGGCAGATAACACCTTTTTACCCGTTTAGAATTACAAAAAAAAGTACTCCAAGGTACTACATGTGTCCAACTTTGTTTATAATTTACATTTGATAAGATTTGGAGCATAGAATATAACCTGCCTTGCGTGTGAAGCGACTACAAAGGGTTGATTCTCCAGGCGTTCTTATCTTGGGGTGTGGACTGGTGAACACGGGGCATTACTTTCTCTTCTGTATACTAACTCCTCGCTGTCACATTTCTCATCCTGCCTTCCTTATTAAAGATTTGTTCTCTTCGAGCTCGACGATATTGAGTTTGTGAGGACTTCAGTGTATTTGATCTTCACGCCTTTCGTGGTCTTTCGCATTCTTTTGCCGATATATTCATTCTTCAAAGGGTCGGACAGCTTCCTTCATCCCCTTTTATTAGCTACAAAAGAGGGATGGTTGTATTTCAACTTAAGACATTGATTCTTAGTCTGCGGGGCGCACCCTTAAAAATATGTGCTAAGGGCTTGAATGGAGATCGCTACAGACTTTCTGCCCGTGTTTCCAAGTTGAGAGGTCCTGGAATTTTACTCCCTTACCCAACTCCTTCCCATGGATATATTCCACCGACATCACCCACAGAGGGAACGAAGAAGTTGTGTTTAGCGGTTGGTCCTGAGTGAACAATACTTCATGACCTGGGAACAGGTTGTCATAATTCATTCCAGACACTTTTCCCCGGATCGTAAGAAATCATTGAGGAAGAATGAGGATAAGTAGAGTAAGTGAGATGCTACAAAGCATAACAATGATTACTTGGCTTTGCTAACCAGTGGACATGTTTTATTCAAAGTGAGTTCTCGTAAGACTGAAATAAAACCTTTGTGTATTCTGTAGCTGGAAATTCCTGAATCGGCACAAATCTTGAAGATAACAGACATGTCTGGGATTTTACTAACAATAAATCTCACTGCTAACCAGTTTATAATGTGTCTACAATGAAAGTGGGAATTCTGTATACGAATTCCGTTGATTCACTCCAAGAAAATACCAGGGTGATCCCCTCTTGTTCCGAGAATACCCTACATTTCCAGATGTATTCTAAAAGCTTGCTATTCTCCTCATACACGATGTCCACATGTGAGGACAAATTCATTTGCGTTGCTGAATTCCCGAACAATTTTGTATAGAGAGTGTTCTCAGAAGCTTGTTTTTGGCGTGTAATGCGTCTATCGTTTCGCTGCAGAGCTTGGTTCCTAGATAAAAGATAATGAGCCCCAAACAGATGTTATGCCATCTGCTTTGGACTAGGAGATTGGTTGCATTTTTCTTGTCTGTTATGCCTAGTTTACACAATGCCAGTCATGGGCGCCCATATGACAGTTTGTAGGGGGGGGCGGGCCTAGACCTGGGGGTATGTAGTATTTTTAAAATTTTGAAAGATGAATGGCGGTAGAATAACACCCACGATATCACCTGCCTGTTGTTGGGGGGTGGTACTACCACTTCTACATAGTACCGACTTTTAAATAATTTTCTTGAAAAAATACACCTGACTACATTAGATTTTTGCCTTTCCCCGGTGTGCTACAAACGGTCGACTGACAGTGGAAACACTATCTATAATGAAGCCGATGTAATAGTACAGAGCGACTTATATAAACCGGATGGTTTTTGAAAACTACCCCCATTTCTGTAGAAAATGTAGCTACGTTCCGAATATGAAGAACTGTGCAGATTCACTTACAATCAAAATAGATGTTGGAAATGACCTCCATCTTCCTGAAGGTATAGCCGTACCCTGTTTCTGGCAGCTTCCCGCGACTTTTCCTCGTCTATTCCATTTATTTCAGTCATGTTCTAGGTCATCAAATCTCCAATTGTTAGTTTCGATACACTGTATATTAATATAACCCCGCAGGAAGTATTCCGGTCTCGTTAAGTCCCGTGATCTTGGCGGCCACAAATTCTGTACTAACAGAAGCTGCTGATCAGAGCAAGAAACTTAGTTGGTATGCAGCTGAAAACAACCCTGAGTTAGCTCAATGTCGTCTAGTTGTTCGACAAATTGCAGGAAAATAACCTTGTACCGGTCTGTGTTCATCGCATCCGAGAAAAAGAATTGACGCATAATTCGGTTTACCAAGAGTGCACAAAATCTCCGACCTTTTGTGGATGTAGGGGTCTTTCATGAACACCGCGTGGGTTATGTGCGCCTCAAATGCAGGTATTTTCAGAATTCAGGTAACCAGTCAGGTTTATTTACTTTTTCGTGTCAGAAGTACAAAATATAAAACATCCAAATATAAAAAAGAAGCATGTCCGGCCCCACGGTGTAGGGGGTGACGCGTCCGGCTGTCACATGGCGTCCCCGGGTTTGATTCCCGGCTGGGTCAGGGGTTTATAATTGAAAGTGATTAATATTCCTGGCTTGGGGACTGGGTGTTTGTGTCGTTCTCAACGTTCCTTTCCTCACATTCAACACTCTGCACTTCCTCCATTCCAATTACACGCAGGTTCACATCACAACATGCAAGTAGGGGCAAAATATCTCTGTAGGTCGACGCCCCGAACAAATAGCATTTAAAAAAAAGAAACATTAAATGGACACAAATACCCAAATATGTGTTCATCAAGTGACTTCAACCAGTTCCCGCCCAAAACTTAGCCACTTTGAAAGTATTTGAATTAGCTTGAGTCAAATCACTCATTGTACATCTGGATGGGCACAACGGACAACATAAGAGATGGTGTATTATTTGAAAGTCTCCACAATGAAATAGAACTCTCTTGGTCTGAAAATGCTTCTTATATATATTATCCCTTATTCTTGCAACTTCAGCTCACAGTCTGTTCAGGGACTTCCAGATTGGCCAATTCTATTGAACCCTTGACTTACCATTCCATCGCTGGTCGGCCACAGCTGCTGCAGTAGAGCAATATCGAACTCTTAAATCTTGGGGTCATAGCGGGAATAATTCGGTCACGATCTTAACCAAACGATGGGGTCCATAAGAGAGCCTAACTACTTGAAATGAGGAGCAAATATGTGCTTACTAACTTTCATTGAATCAATTAACTGCACAAAAAACATAATTTATATAAAATCCTTGATCAAGAAAAAAATGTAATTATTTAACGTTTCAAACGCAGTCACATTGCATGGCGTTAGTTTTATTGATTACAGTATCGAAGAATGTTCTTCGGAGAAAAGCAGAAATATCACAGATTAGTGGACAGCGAAAAATTGAAAAATGAACAACAACCTGAAAATCGGGCACTTATTGATCCAAACGATAACTGAGAATTAATCCACACGATCCGTGGAAAATCTGACCTTCAACAAATAGAATGCCAGATTTACTCTTAACTAAGGTTATCCACCAGTCAAATACCCTATCGGATATGGGAACACCCGCCGAATGGACTCTTAATCGAACCAAATTGACTATCAGTTGCTTTGGATAGGTTGCGAAATATTACTGAAAAGCATGGTGTTCACTACAAGTTAACAGCAGCATTCACAATTAAAAATAAAATTCCACCATGTATTGTCATCTCGTGACACCCTTAAGTTATAAAATAATCCCGATGCTGAAACGTGCATCACCCAAACAGCTGTTCAGAAGGAACCAACAACAGCACGATCCGCGAGGATCTTACGTTACGTCGTTCTGAAGGAACAAAACTGCGAAATGCAGGAAACACTTATTCATCACGCACTTAGAAGAAATGCCAAACACTGAAGTTAAATAAAAAGTGGTAAATCACTTGAAAAATCTCATCATAAAACCAACTTTCAGGTTATAAATGATTACGTTACGCTTAATAAAATTACAAGCACACATGGTAAAATAAAATGAAAACATAAGAATTCTTTCCTTTATAACAACGACTAGTATTACAGATCCATCTACTTATTGTTTGTCCCAACAAACTACCTACAAAGTCATTAATCGACCACACTCAACTACGTATTATAAAATGAAAGAACGAAAAATTGAAAATAAAATATATTACCGGCTGACGAATCGAACCCGCATTCGTAACTCAAGTCTCACATATATAAGCTAAGTGTCAACGCGCACACTAGCAAAGCAATCGGACGTCAGAACGACAAAACAATTAAGTCCGTAAATGAAGTAAAATACTGAAGTTAAATAAACTCAAGCACGCGTAGCACACTGCAATAATATTCAATCACCGTTAGCTCAGTACCCAATATTGGACAACCCTCACGTTCAGGCCACTAGTGGTTCCATAATCTTAGGTAAACACCTTCCAGCTGGTGAGGGCTGTGCGCAAACATGGCCTCAATGTTACTTAGCTAACACTCTTCGCATTGCATACAATACTGCAGACACTACCGTCACTCAAGTCACTTCGCAACAACACCTAATCTAAGACTTGCGTATGTACAGCCGACATCCTAAGCCTATCGTCGGGCCTACCTAATGTCTGCACCCTAACACTAACCTCTATGTACATACACATATCTTCCTAAACCTATCGTTGAGCGTGAACTAGGACGTCTCATCATCAGTATACTCCTAGGATAACATGTGACGTCCTAAATCTGTTGTCGAGTGGAAATTGAGTCGTAGTGCTTCCTCCAGAATGTCGGGTGAAAACGTAACTTCGAACACATTCTTAGATATTTTAGCTGTAAACCTTGTCGAAACTAATATCACACAATGAAACAAATCTTGCGACAGAATGAACGCAAGTCGGGAATGCAACTAAGTACCTATCTTGTTAATAAAACGTGAAATTGAAATAAATAACGCGTGGCAAGCAATCCACAACTCAAACATGAATTCGACATACGCAATGAAGTCTGAAAAAAATAAAATAACTTTCAACACACGTCTAACATTGCGTGAATATCGCCCAAAACAGTAATCATCACCACCGCAAAAATCCACAACGTAACTCTAGGGTGAGACCCTCAAATCGCCTACCATCTTACTATTCCAAATCCATATCCATGACTATCCAGTGAAGCGAAATCCAATGAATCTACACAGCCTTTAATTACGTCCAATATCTCATCCCACAATGTTTCCGATTTAATGATAAATTATCGTCTCGTAATTTATGAAATTTACTGATTGAAAAGTTGTCATTACAGTCAAGTAACCAACCGTGCATTCAGAATGCTCTTCCACCCTTGAAGTCAACAGAAATTGTTTTTCATTGAGGATCTTAACTTGAAATCTTACTGTGCATCACACAATACTCATCTCGAACCAACCTTCGCTCGGTCAGCTGTCCCGGATTGTAAGCGAAATATACTACAGCCTGCCTCAGAAATATCACATTTAATATACAGCCTGTCTCAAAAACTCTTCGCCATCAGCAAATATAGCCTGTCACAAAAATTCATTCTCCGCCTCTCACAGCGGCATTACATGAAATACAGGCTTCCTGTGCCTTCAACATCTATACAACTCTTTGCTCAACATATCATTTCAGAACAATCTTTTTTTTCTGTTTCAAGACCTTTCAAACCGCAATCCTCTCGTGACAAACAACTTTTATAAAATCTGTTTTTCATTTATTTTACTACAACTTTCGGACCTCAGGAATACAACAACACACCGTGATTTCCTATATCACCGACATACACGATGTCACAAAATTTAACTTCCCATGAAAAAAACATAACTTTATCAGACTTCACTGGATTTCGAGATGAACGCAAATCTTATTGAACATAACTGTTAAATACATTTTTAACATAGAAAAATTTTTATCCCGCGGTAAATATTATTATTATTATTATTATTATTATTATTATTATTATTATTATTATTATTATTATTATTATTATTTCGACAAGAATTCTGAACTCATACAATATTCGAAATTAAGACATTCATCACGACTACATGATCGTTATCACCTTCCTAATTTTTCTCAATTTGAACAAGATCTCAAAGAATATTAACACATTACTTAAACTTCGCATTTCATGCTTTCTCGACATGAATTTTACAGCCCTGAAAAGTTTCACACAACGACCAGAAATGTAATACGTTCGCCTGATCATTATTAAATATCAATTCGACACACGCACTGAAAATTGTTTGGGACAAACAATATTCTAACTACAACAATGATGAAAATAGTTACAGACCTGTAATCTTAGCCGTCATCCTGGATTTCTGGCTGCATTTAGCCAGCAGGCCTTGTGCCTAGCCTTCCATGGCTACATTTGACATCATCTTCTTATATATATAACTTAAGCTACACGAAAATTTATACTCGGTGTCGATTAACACAGCAAACACCGCACTTTCTTCGCGTTTAACATGCGACGAGCCCTCTTCCCAGATGGCGACTGCCACTGTTTTCCCAAGATTCTGCTTTCGTTCACCCTACCGCTGGCCAGGTGTTCCAAACAGATAAGAAAATCAGACCTCGCGGCTAGCCTCCAGACTTCTCTTGACACAATGAAACACAGAGAGAAACTCAGCTACGTATTTTAACCAAATCTCTAAACCTTCAAAGTTCCATCGGCGGCGGTTCAGGAAAATTTCTATCACCTTCTACCTTAATATTCTATTTGAACCATTGAAACCAACATGTAAAAAGTTACTTGGAGAACAAAACCCCGCACTTTCTTTCAGAGGATTGACGAGAGCTTCGCCGTTCAGACAACCAGACAGAGTGTTTAAATTGACGGAGGGAGATTTCTTTTATATCCTCTGGGAGGGACGCCACCCTCTTCACGAGGTTTAATTGCACAATCTGCTAATTCCACATCCCTTGGACCAATTTTCTTGAAATTTGTTCCTTAACTTCGGACAGACTTACGATTCATTACGGTGTTAATTTTATATTTGTCCCATACTTGCAACGGGCGAAATGAATTATTTCTGCCCTGGCGTTTCGCGGGTTTTTCGTCATCCATTGGCCTTGCCACGTACCGCTAATTCGGGAGCCGGACCCAAACTTTTCTCCCGGCTTAACTGCAGTTATATTTACCCTGGGTTCTATCTTCACATACGGTTTATGAATAATTTAGATCCTTTATTCCTCGATTTACCATGTCGTCAAAATCTCTCGTTATGAAGGATTTCTTGAATTTGAAAAATTGTCCAATACTCGAGATTCACCAAAGTGTCCCGGCGTTTCACGAGCTCGCGGCTTGCTTGTCACGGAGAGATCTGTTCCCACGAGAGAGCCAGACTCTTGAAATAAAAACATGGCTACTCTCAAAAAGTTGTTTTTAGCTGAAATAAAATATTTGGAATTATTATTTATTATTTTTCATCGTAGAATTATGGGTTCACAATGTGTGGGCAGGAGGTATTGATACCTTTGGTTCCATCCACTCAGACAAATTACTAGTTCTCTCCTTCCACATGGCATCTCGCGCTTTTATAATAGTTCCTTGTTACGGTTGAGTAGTTGTTAGGAAGCTCTTTCTAGATTTTGATCTCCTTTCAGCATGTTGATATCCGTAGGGTGGGTGTGAGGTCATTTCAGATTATTTTCTCCTCTCATTGTTGGCAGCCACTTCTCTTCTGATATCATATCGGAGTTGACCTCAAACAACCTGAAATAATCCTGCAAATTTCGTTTAGGTCAACATCAACCTGTTTTGCATGGGCCGACTTACACAATACAGGGCAGGTACATTCTCCTGCTGAATAGCATAAGGCCAGTCCTGTTGTTCTTAACGTTTGCGGATGGCTGCCCCAATGAGTCCCTGCCAGTTTACGGAGGAGGCAGTTCCTCGAAGAAATCTTTTGCTTCAGCTTAAGACACTGCTCCCTGTATGTAAGTGTACGGTGCAAGAAGTAACAGTTAGGTGAAACCAGGCCTCATTAATGAACCACGTAATGTTCAGAATCCCCGGAAGAGGTAAAATCCAAGAACCATATGCAGTAAGACTTGATTTTCTTTATCCGTCTCCTGCAACTCGTGAATGGTAGTCATCTTGTATGGCCACTTGGTCGCTTTCGGAGAGAAAGTTACGATTTTTTTTAGATCGAAGAAAATGCGTCTGAAATCTTCTGCCACGTCTGCCAGACAGGATGTGTGATGCTTGCCAGACGCGATCAACAAATACCCAGTTGTTTACAACTTTTTGACAATCAGTCAATAATTAATCAGTCACTGCTAATATGGAATTAGGGAAGTAGCCTAGGTGGCAGATTCCGTATCTGTTGTTTTCCTAGCCTTTTTTTCAAATGATTTCAAATACATTGCAAATTTATTTAACATATCCCTTGGTAAGTTATTCCAATCCCTAACTCACCTTCCTTGCCCCAATTTGTCCTCTTGAATAGAGGTGTGCCGCCTCTGTGGTGTAGTGGTTAGCGTGATTAGCTGCCACCCCCGGAGGTCCGGGTTCGATTCCCGGCTCTGCCACGAAATTTGAAAAGTGGTACGAGGGCTGGAACGGGGTCCACTCAGCCTCGGGAGGTCAACTGAGTAGAGGCGGGTTCGATTCCCACCTCAGCCATCCTCGAAGTGGTTTTCCGTGGTTTCCCACTTCACCTCCAGGCAAATGCCGGGATGGTACCTATCTTAAGGCCACGGCCGCTTCCTTCCCTCATCCTTGCCTATTCCTTCCAATCTTCCCATCCCCCTACTAGGCCCCTGTTCACTGTAGCAGGTGAGGCCGCCTGGGCGAGGTACTGGTCATACTCCCCAGTTGTATCCCCCGACCAAGAGTCTGAAGCTCCAGGACACTGCCCTTGAGGCGGTAGAGGTGGGATCCCTCGCTCAGTCCGAGGGAAAAGCCGAACCTGGAGGGTAAACAGATGATGATGATGCTGATGAATAGAGGTGTACAAACTCCGCATTTAGCTAGCCGCACGTAAACAACAGTACAGGCAGGCTGCTACACTCCTGGCCAGGTCAAGCCCAGCCCAACTTGGGCAGGCTACAGGTTAGCTTGCTTGCTTGCTTTCTTCTTCCTGCTGCATTAATCGATGTTTGCTTGTTCATTGTGCTGATATGAGACTCGCGTGAATGCAGGCAGGAAAGGGGTTGTTACACGCCAGAATTTATATAGGATTCGTCAACACAAATATTATTTTGTATGATTATTTAGGTCCGCCTCTGTGGTGTAGTGGTTAGCGTGATTAGCTGCCACCCCCGGAGGTCCGGGTTCGATTCCCGGCTCTGCCACGAAATTTGAAAAGTGGTACGAGGGCTGGAACGGGGTCCACTCAGCCTCGGGAGGTCAACTGAGTAGAGATGGGTTCGATTCCCACCTCAGCCATCCTGGAAGTGGTTTTCCGTGGTTTCCCACTTCTCCTCCAGGCGAATGCCGGGATGGTACCTAACTTAAGGCCACGGCCGCTTCCTTCCCTTTTCCTTGCCTATCCCTTCCAATCTTCCCATCCCTCCACAAGGCCCCTGTTCAGCATAGCAGGTGAGGCCGCCTGGGCGATGTACTGGTCATACTCCCCAGTTGTATCCCCCGACCAAGAGTCTGAAGCTCCAGGACACTGCCCTTGCGGCGGTAGAGGTGGGATCCCTCGCTAAGTCCGAGGGAAAAACCGAACCTGGAGGGTAAACAGATGATGATGATGATGATGATGATTATTATTTAGTATTATGTTAATCATTACAAAGTTATGTTTAAATTTATTTCGTAATTCAAACGTCTTATGTAACTAATTAACAAATAATATTTCTCTCTGTCAAACATAGTTACTTAATAAAAAGTAGTTTCTCTGAACAAAATATTTGTATATTTAAATAAACATAATGACAGCTGATGGAAGTATGGCCATAAATATAATGTATTATTTATTATTCGAGAAAATTAGAAACAAAGATATACGTAATGTAGCTACATGTCATAAATATCTTTAAAATAATAATTTATAGGTATTTTTGAAATACATTTAATAATTTAGGAACCTCTTCCCCACAAAACCAAAAGAAATAACTATAAAACTGATCAGTTTAGAAGTGTAATTTTACCATTTGCTCTCTTAGTTTGTGGTCGCCTCATACTATGCATACTGCATACCAATATTTAATGCATGGACATATTATCGCTTGTGTGTATTACTATGATGCCATTATGTCTTTATAAAGACGGGAACGTTTTCGCTGATAAAATTTCCCGAACAGCTGAAGATCCTCTCGCTAGAGAGACTCGTAGCGGGTATATTAAGCACCTTTTTCGGTACACAGGCAAGTCGGAGCAGCCTGTGCGAATTATTTTTCCACCACCGCAGTATATTTTCGTCACTAATAAACCCTTCTTGCAAGTACCTACTGACCTCATCATGTATCATTGGCGAATTTTCTGCCCAATCATCAAATTTCGTTTTCTTACGTTGCACTGAATTTTCTTTATATGAAGATGGGACTTCTTGTCTATTTTGATTGGGTAGCTGCTCTGAAAATATATCTGCCCAAGTTATTGATATTTTATGCTAATAACAGAATGTTAAAAATATCTCATTTGCATAGGTATAATAATAATAATAATAATAATAATAATAATAATAATAATAACAATAATAATAACAATAATAATAATAACAATAATAATAACCAGAGAACCTTACCTTCAGCACACATTTGTCGAGCTGCCTCGAAAACAGACATTCGTTCACCTGCATTTAGTTTCTTTAATGTGCGATATTTAGGCACCAAAAGTGTTGCAATTTTGTGTAACATAGTGACTTCCATTTTCTGCTCCAGGAAGACACCACCAGTTTGTTTCAAAAGAGTCAAATAATGAAAATTCATTTAGTATGAAAACATTAAAATTTAAAAGAAATGAAATATTAGCTGTTCATCGTCATCCTGTGGAGTACAATGGGCTTTTAAGGCATAAAACCACGGAAAGACCAGATGTAAAGTCGGGTCCTCATCATCCTCAAGATCAATTGTGGCTTCCTTAAATAGCTTAAGAAATGTTACAAGCAGGTCAGTAATGTCCTGATCATAACTGAGCATTTTATCAGAGGCACCCTCCTTATCTAAAATAGTTCTCTCAGCATCTATCTGGGAGTGAACTGATTGCAGCATGTCAAAATAACTGTTCCACCGAGTGGAAACTACGGTTTCAAAGATGATTGTAACCTCACACATATGCCTCTTCTTTTAAAGTACGAAACCAGAGATTTCACTGAATGGATAACAGCTAACACATTAGGAACAGTTTCTTTCAAAAAGGGTTCACTCAGAACATGCTTCAAGACCGTATTAATAATATGAGCCATGCATGGAAGACGCTTGTATATGCTGAGGGCCTTAACAATATTACTTCCCTGGCCTGTTACAAATGTAATTTTGCAAATATTTCATGAGCAACGCCATATCCTTTCAAACGATCTTCCAATTCACTGCGAATATTTTCACCAGTTTGTGGACAGTTAGGGAAGGCAGAACACATTAATACATACGGTACTTATTGAGAGACCAATCTCTATTTATATAGTGCATTGTGACAGACATATAGTGCACACCCTTGTACTTATATGTCCACAGGTCAGTGGTACTCGCACAGATACCTGATTTAATAGCACGTACTATATCAGGAAGCGTTTTACTGCGCACTTTGTCCGCGAAAGTTGTACCTTCCTAGCAACTGTGACTCGAGATAACATTTTAAATATCCACCGAGCCATACTTTTTGCCCATTTCTATCAGCGTTTGCCCTAAATTTAAAAATCCTTCACCCTCAATAGTTGTAAACGGTCTCAAGTCCTTGGCGCACATTTCCACGCACTTGTCAGTCACCAAGTCCTTGTCCTCTTTCAAAATATTTTTAGACTGTGGAAAATTTGGGTCAAATTTGCAGACATGTCGCAACGTACTTGAGGTCCCTGAATGGGTGTTGAGTAGCTTTTTCAAAAATTGCATTGCGAGTAACCTACTGGCTTATTTGATACCTGTTCATAAACACCTGAAAAATTTTCCCATGCTAGACTTGACCCCTGTTTTATTGCTGGAATAAATCCACCACTTTTTAATTTTTCTTCGATTTCCTTTACGGTTGATTTGTTCATTTTCCTGCTGGTTGCACCTCTAACTACAACAGAGCTGCACTCGACGCAATACGTAGCTACACTAACATATAACGGCACATTCACGTCGCATCGATAGCAAACTTCACGTTCACTCTTGTCAAGCCCGGCAGTCAGAACGGGTCCCAGGCAACCTGTCAGGCTTAGGGAAACCCAGGTTTTGGTTTGCTATGACTAGCAGCTCAGTACGCGTGCACTCTTGCTTCGCTGACGCTCAAGCTAAGCTGCTTTGCTTGTTGCAGAGCAGCTTGGGGCAGGCAAGCCTGAAGTACAATTTGTACACCTTTAACTCTTGAACTCCAACTTTATCTTCATATTGTGATCTTTCCTACTTTTAAAGACACCACTCAAACTTATTCGTCTACTAAGGTCATCCCACGCCATTTCTCCATTGACAGCTGGTAGACAGCAGACGTAGTCGAGCAGCTCGTCTCCTTTCTCCCAAGTCTTCCCAGCCCAAACTTTACAACATTTTTGTAACACTGCTCTTTTGTCGGAAATCACCCAGAACAAATCGAGCTGTTTTTCTTTGTTCTTTTTTTTTTCAGTTCTTGAATCAAGTAATCCTGGTGAGGGCCCTATTCACTGGCATCATACTCTATTTGGGGTCTTACTAGAGACTCATATGGCCTCTCCTTTATACCCTTACTACAACCCCTAAACACCCTAATAACCATGTGCAGAGATATGTACCCTTTATTTAAAATCCAATTTATGTGATTACCCCAATTAAGATCTTTCCTTATATTAACACGTAAGTACTTACAGTGATCGCCATAAGGAACTTTCACCCCATCTACGCAGTAATTAAAGCTGAGATGACTTTTACTACTTGTGAAACTCACAATCTGACGTTTAACCCCGTTTATCATCATACCATTGCCTACTGTCCATCTCACAACATTACCGACATCATTTCGCAGTTACCGGGCGAGTTGGCCCTGCGTTTAGGGGCGCGCAGCTGTGAGCTTGGATCCGGTAGATAGTGGGTTCGAACCCCACTGTCGGCAGCCCTGAAGATGGTTTTCCGTTGTTTCCCGTTTTAAAACCAGGTAAATGCTGGGGCTGTACCTTAATTAAGGCCACGGCCGCTTCCTTCCCACTCCTAAGCCTTTCCTTTCCCTTCGTCGCCATAAGACCTATCTGTGTTGGTGCGACGTAAAAAAAATAGCATTTTGCAGTTGCTCGCAGTCTTGTAACTTACTTATTACTCTATAGAGAATAATGTCATCCGCAAAAATCATTATCTCTGATTCCACTTATCTTATCCTTATCTCTGATTTCATAAACCCTAACTGCCTTCTATCGAACCAGTTATTATTTTCGCAAACATACTAGCAGTATCGTGTCTCTCTTAGGAGAATCGTACACATCATACTCTCTCCTGAACGCCCTTTGCGTGTCTACAGTGATTCACCAATCAACACTGATCTGCATTCAGGGCAGTCGCCCAGGTGGCATATTCCCTATCTGTTGTTTACCTAATCTTTTCTTAAATAATTGCAAAGAATTTGGGAACTTATTGAACATTTCCCTTGATAAATTATCCCAATCCCTAACTCCTCTTCCTATAAACGAATATTGACCCAGTTTGTGCTCTTTAATTCCAACTTAATCTTCATATTGTGATCTTCCCTACTTTTAAAAACACCACTCAAACTTATTCGCCTACTAATGGCATAATGTGTATATAGTAAAACCAGCTTATGATGGAGCGGGATTGTGTGTCGTCCGGTTTTAAGTGTCAAATACTCAACCATCATCATCATCAATCAATATTTTTTTCACAAAAATTACGCGCTGAGGCAATGTGTACTGCATCTTGAACGAATATTCGGTAAAATAACAAACAAGCCGGCAACAAGCGACATTGAGAAAACAACTAAGGCCGCCTAACAAAGATTAACTTGCATATTGTTGGCATATGTTGTTAGGGGAAACTCCCAGAGTCTCTTCACAATTAGAAAGCAGGGTGATTTTGTCACCAGATCTGGTGTTTTCGGGAAGTCGTATTGTGACAAAATTTGAATTTTGCGACATATCGAAAATATGGTGTTTTCCTTTAAAATCTGGTGACATATTTGGTGATTTCATAATGAAATGTCAATTTAAAAAGAGAACTACGGTCATATGACGTGTAACATAGTAAAATATTATGATATTATATATCATATATCATATAAAATATGATATTAACATGTTTACGTAAGCACGACGTAGTACAATGGATCATGCTAGGAGCCCAACTACCAGTACCAATGTTGCTGTGTTGATATGGTAGTGCGCTGGACTTTCTGGTTGTGACTGTGTGGTAGTGTTTACTATCTGCGCACTTTTTATCGATAGATTTGTGTACGGGTTTCAGGAGTAAGGAGGGAGCAATTCCGGTTCCAGTAGTACTGCCAACTGAATGGAAATGAAATCTGAATTGAATTGATAATATGTTCGATCGATATGAATTTTACTAAACCTTTGTTATGTTAAGCCAACAACTGTGTCACACACACATTATATAACATTTCTCGATGCGAATCTTATTCCTAGAGTGAATTCTATAGTTTGGTTTTGCTGTGTAAATAACAACAGTACTAGTACGTGAAGTATACGCCAGATGTCGCACAGCGATGCATAAGCGATTCATAGTTTGTATTTCAAAGGTTGCCAGTACGAATCTCGAAGATGACGAGGTCGACCAATTCAGCACTAGGGTGTAAATCTATCCAGAAAAGGTGCGCAGATAGTGCTTCTTAATTTATGTTAAATGTGTTAATTACTGTGTTAGTGTAGTTGTGAACAATGGGGAAGCCTCAGTATAAACAGTGATTTAGAGACGAATGGCTTAAGGATGATAGATGTAATAAGTGGTTACTAAAAGTATAAGGAAATGCCGTAAAAGGCTTTTGCAAGTAGTGTAAAACTCAACTAGCGAGTTGTGCAAAATAAATTTTCGTGATAGCAAAGGGATTAATAATTTGAAGTTGCATCGTACAAAATGCAGTGCTACCATACAAAACGTGTTAGATCCTAATTAAAAAAAAGACTTGACAGATGACTTACGTGAAAGTGAAACCGGTTAAGCCTATAGTTTGTTGTTGGACGAAACGAATGATATTTCGTTTACCAAGTTACTAGGCATTGTTATAAGATACTATTCAAAAAGTAAAAGAGAGATTGTCGTGACATATCTACAGTTAGTTGAATTGTCAGAATGTACAGTTGATGCTTTGAAGAAATGTCTGTGTAATAAAGGTTTGGATTTGACTAAATTACAAGCAATAGGAACAGACTTATGGTAGGTATAAATCATGGCCTTTATGTAAAGTTAAAGGCTGAAGTGCCAAATCTATAATTAATCAGATGCGTTTGTCACTCTCTGCTATTAGCAGTTCCACATTCAACAGGGTGTTTGCCGAGGAACTTGGATTTCCTCATAAGGGGAGGTTACAATTGGTTTTCACAATCATCTATGCGGCAGGTAGTATACAAAGAACTATACGAGACAATAAATGAAGGCGACTCTCCCTGGAAATTGGTACAATTAAGCAAAATTCTGTGGCTGTCCATCGAAAGTGCAGTGACAAGAATAATGGAACAGTGAGTTAAAACCTCACTTTGAAATCGCTCGTCTTATAGATCGCTGTTATACAGCCGATATTTTATGTTCAGTGTATAGCAACTCTCAGAATTACGTGTACTTGTCTTTTCTGAAGCCAGCTTTGGATGAAGTGCAGACCGTAAATAAGAAGTTCGAAAGTCGGAACCAAGATCCTACAAAATTATTAGGTGACCTAATCCTTCTCATTAAGTCATTATGCACCAAGGTTCTACTACCCAATCTCGAAGTAGATGTCCTGCAAACAGAAACTAACAAATCATCTGGACCCAAAGCCCTACCTAGCTTATGATTTCGAAACTAAAGTATCATCGTCCTCCCTGTCTGAAGACAACAGAAACAACTACGCGATAGATGCGTGCAATTCATTGTTGAACTTATCCAACAACTGAGGCAAAAATTACCTGAAAATGTAGGGATCCTTGAAAAAATGTCTCTCTTTTCACCTGAAAATTGTTTAAGGCCTTTTAGGTTGCAAATTATTGATATAGCACAATTCTTTAATGCTGACAATAATGTTATTGCGGCAGTAGAGGGGTCTGCCTGGCCGAGGTGGTAAGGGCGTGCTCGGTTCACCCGGAAGGACGTGGGTTCGTATCCCCGTCAGGAAGTCGTAAAATTTAAGAAATGAGATTTCCACTTCCGGAGGTGCATATGGCCCTGAGGTTCACTCAGGCTACACCAAAAATACCAGGTTAATTCCTGGGGGCAAAGGCGGCCGGGCGTGGAGAGCTAACCACTCTACCCCATCACGTGCTGAGGTTAACAACGGTGGAAGCCTTTACCTTCCACTCCTCCAAGGGCCTTCATGGCCTGTACAGAGGTGACTTTGTTTTGCTTTGCGGCAGTAGAAAATCAGTGGAGAAATCTGAATCATATCCAGTGGACTGAAGTTAAGAACACTGTGAAATTTCGGGCAGAAGTTGATTTGTATAGGGATTCAACTGGAGAAAGCCCTTTCCGCGAACTTGCAAATTTAGCTATATCGACTGTCGTACTTCCCCATTCTAATGCGGATGTAGAATGAGTGTTCAGCCAAGTCAATATAACTAAAAATAAACTCAATTCAAACTCTCCATTCGGTCATGTGTGTAAAATTTGGATTGAACTGGGGAGGGAAATGCTGTTACACATATGATCTACCGAAATAAATACTGCAGAAAATAGGCATATTAGAGTCATATAACTACCCAGATCAAGTACCCTCAGCTTCTACTGATCAACCATAAATAAACATAGTACAGTTTCTTTAATTTGTGTATATAGTTCGAAATTAGAATTTTTTTAGAATAGAAGCCTTTATTTTTCTTCCAGATCTACAGCGATGAAGCCTTATTGATCTATTAAGGGAGAAAAATAACAATGCCCAACCTAGACAGCTTAAGATCCTATACACATAAAATAACACTCGTACAGTAGACATAGCTAACACCAAATGTGGAAAAACAAAGTTGCTGGAAATAATAATAATCAAATGTCAACGAGTCACTGTTATCTTTTCAGATATAAACAAAACCTCAAAAATCTCAATATTGCTATTAAGACCTGGGATAAACGAAAACTAATAGTACTGAAAATAATAATAATGAAATGTCAATGCGTCAGTGATATCTTTCAGATCTAAACAAAACCTCAAAAACTCAATATTGCTATTAAGAAAAGGGATAAAACGAAGACTAACAGAACTACTGCAACAGGGTAATTCCATCTATAGACAGTATGGCATTAATGGCAATGTGAAACTAAAACTGTCAACATATAACTGAGCAGAGTACAATGCTGTGTCGGGTTGAGTCTGCACTTAGACCACAGAATGTTCCACTTCCGGCCGGGTTCGCACTCAGCACATTCTCTCTTAGACACTGACCTTTCTTACATTCTGCTTATGTTGCGAACCTGACTACGTGTTATCTCCACTGTAATGCCGATGTGCAGTTGATTACACTTTACATTTCTTTCTTGTTGATCACTCTTCAACCTCTACTAATTCACTATATTGTTAACTTTAGAACTCATGCAACTCACCACCTTAAATGAAGCCATGTTCACTCACTTATAACTAGGATAACTAGGATAACTAGGATAACTAGGATAACTAGGACCCCAGGTCATAAACCAACCGTCTCCAGATATTAACTTTCTCCTTAACATCTGACCAATTTATCTCACTCTCTTCCTCATTCACTACACACTTGACCAACTGGAAACTTGCCTCTTCTATCACACCTGTCATTTACTTGCTCTTAACACAGTTATGAACAACACGCACACATTCCTCTATTATCGTGTATACAGCCATTTACTTCTCACTACACATTAACTTTTTGCTTCTTGTCACTATGCCTTCGTCTACTCTGTTCTTTTTGCTCCATAACTCTCTTAGGCTCAGACTTCTCCCTCTCACTAGGGCCCCTCTTGCTTCTTCTTCCTGCTTCCCAGTCGTGTTTTCGCTTCGTTTACTTACTCTTGTTACATCCTGTGTTTCTACTCCCACAATCTCTCCCTGTATCCTTCTTTCTTCTCTCCCATTGGCCTCCGTCCTGGACTCCTTCGTTAATGTCCTGGTCTCCCTGGTTTCCTTCCTTATCACACTCCTCATCTCTGCAATTACCTCCCTGTTCGATTCGTCGAATGATTTGGCTAACAAATCTATCAAGTTACTTCCTTCATGCTGCGAGCTTGGTTCCTTTACCTTATTATCCTTGTTTCTTTCTTTGCCTCCATGTCCGTCATCCCCCACTTTACAGTCTCTGGCTTGTCTTTCCTCCACTCTCTTTCCCACTAACACTTCGTCATTCCTGTCATCTTCCATTTCTCGTAATTTCTTCGCAGTCCACATTCTAGTCCAAATACCGTTGGTCACTACTAATTTTTGACCCTTAATATGAGCTCTTAACCCCTGTAATTTAGCCCTGGCCAAATGTTTCTTCAGAGTGTTTATGTTCTTTACCCCTTCTCTACCAATGTCTTCTTTAATCCAAATTTTTGTGTTCCGTATGTTATCTGCACCTCTTATCACTACTTCCGCCATCAAGGTGGAGACTAGCTTCAGTTTTATCGGTCTATCACCCCATTTTTTACCTATCCTTTCTACATCATCAATATCAACTTCGCTAAAATTAATTCTCATCATTTTCTGGATGACTTCTACAACTTTGTATGTTGTCAGTACTTTATCTTCTGCTTTGTCTTCCGGTACTCCATATATGAATAGGCATTTCTTCCTCCGTTCTCGGTTACAGTCTTCAATTTCCGCTCGCAACTTCACCACCTCTCCTTCCATCTCCCTTATTTTTGACTTGAGTGATATGATCTCTCTCTCGTTGGTTTCTACTCTACTCATTGTCTCGTCTGTTTTTCCCTGTATCCACCGCCTTATATGCTCAAGTTCTTTCATTTGCTCTTTCATCATATTCT
This sequence comes from Anabrus simplex, assembly GCF_040414725.1. Classification (NCBI taxonomy): domain Eukaryota; kingdom Metazoa; phylum Arthropoda; class Insecta; order Orthoptera; family Tettigoniidae; genus Anabrus; species Anabrus simplex. Next base: position 692,114,199 of record NC_090265.1, read on the forward strand.
TAATCTGCTCAAACGGGCATACTTCTTCCACCACTTCTTTCACCACTTTTCTAATGACCTCCACCTCTTCCCAGTTCATGTTGCCACTAGAAGTCGGGCCGGGGTTTATCTCTACTCCTCCTATAGCTAGTAGTATCATAATCACCACTGCCGCCAAAATCATCTCGTCCATCATTCTTGTTTCCATTATACTTCTTTTATTTCTAGCTATCTCCTTTTTCCATTTCATCTGCCATCTTCCAATAGCCACACGATATTGATCCACGCCAATCATCTTCCTCTTCCTTCTCGAATTACTTTACTGCCCACCGTTCACATTCCACGCCGGCTTTCTTGACACCTCCACACAATACGTCTGCCACCGAACGCTGACTAGGTTAGACTGACGAGTTCGAAATTAAATAGACTTATGTTAAGATTACGATAATTGATTAAACGCAGTGAACATTTTATTATTATAATAGTGCTAGTGTTTTAGTGTGACTTGTATTCAATTGATCATATGGCTATAATATAGGCTAGACCTATCTTCACAAAAGGACACCATTAGAGTTACTAAACTTCAGAGGCAGAACAGCATAACTGAAAGAAGTTAAGTGTAATTTTAATACCTTATCTTACTAAATCTGGAGAATTTACAGAGTTTTCAAATCCAGATCTGGTGTTTTGTAAATCCATATCTGGTGATAATGAGTATCTAGGAGTTGGCAACCCTGTTAGAAAGTAATCGCACCTTCCTATTTGTTATCACACGAAAAGGGAGTTGTTTTTAAAAACATTTTCATACGAGCGTCAGAATAAGCCATTACATGCAAGAAGCACAAGAATGTTTTTGTTCGAACATAATTGTCTATATTTTGTCTTCTTTTCAGGCTAAGATATATGTTATGGTGAATTGAGGTGCGGTGAATGGTGGAAAGGAAAGGGATATCTACATATATAATGCAGAATGTCTGTCTGTCCCTCTGTTTCATATACAAATCCATACCGTTGCCCCTATCTGAACCAAATTGTGTATGCTTAACTTTTAGGACCCTCCCGGTAACCCTATCTACAAGAAATGTTAACAGCCTTATCCATTCCATAGATTTAGGCTCTTGGGCACATTAACATAGGATAATATAAGCGAAATATCGAATTGTCGTATAAGGACGATACAAAGCTCATTTTAAGCCTCGCGATGCGAATAATCAAACTCAGTAAAGCCCTTTGGGCCCCAAAAACCAAGTTTTAAGGGACTAAAACCAATATTTACGGAGAGATTGGCATAACACTATCCCGCCATAGGAATCGAATGAAGAAATGACCACCCGTAACCATGGCAACGTCAGCTCAAGGATTCTGCAGTAGAATACAGGCCTGCTGTTCGAAGTAGGCACGTGCGTAAATGTAGGCTAGGCCAAGGAGAAATTCTGCTCTACATATGACTGCCTGGAAGAAAGCCTGTCTGGAAGAAAGCGCCATGTGGGGATAAGCCACCCCTAGGGGTGGAGGTAGAGAGGGGTTGGCATGTGCAAATAATCGAAAATGGTGTCGTATCCATGAGTTTTGGGGTCGTTGAGATGAACAGTGACACTCCAGATGTCGTTTGAGTCCAAGTTCAGCCGAATCGGCACGGGGGTGAGAAGGAGTGAAAAAGAAAATATCTAAAATAACCGAAATGATGGATGAATGTGCGTATATTCCAGCACAGCTCTCAACCAAACATAGTACACACACAGTATGCCGTACTATCTGAAAAAACTACTGTGGAGTCAGGTCTCTCCTAACACCGTGACACTCTGGATGCCGTTTAAGTCACAGTGGGATTGGAGGTTGAGAAGGGGTGAAAAAGAATGTCCAAAATGGCCGATATTATTGATGCATGTCTCATATTCCAACAAAGCTGCCAACTAAACTTGGTGAACGCATGACTTACTATACTGCCTGGAAAATAATCATGTGGAGTAAGACACACCTAGCAACCCTAGCGGAGGGGATGACATTAAATTGAAAATGACGATTATTACCGTCGAATCCGTAACTTTTAGCGTCGCTTGGATGAATACTGAAATCCCGGATACCTTTAATTTGAAGGTCACTTCCCATGGCGAAAAGGGGTGATAAAGGAAATGTCCAAACTGTCCGAGATTTTGGATGTATATATGTATGTTCCAGAACAACACGACAAAGTAAGGGAGAACCAACGGCTAAGGGCGGAGGAGTTCTTCCTTGTGTAGGAAATGACACATAAATTCACCAAAACGCTACTGCCCTGCCAAAGACTAAGGGAGATTACCCCGACAGAAAATCCTTTACAGTGTTAAGCCTAGCAAGCCAGCTGAACAGAGTGGAAGAGCTCGTTGCTTTAGAAACCAAAATAAGACTCGGATATACAAGTATAAAAATTACCAGATATGACAACTACTCTTCATGCAGCTCACGAACTTAAGATGGCTAACAAACCAAAGCTCATCCGGAGGGAACAGCTCAGTATTGGAACCCTCAACATCCTCACCCTTACTAGCAAATGCGAAGAAATTGTAGAACTCAAATAGTGTCTACGGTACGTATTCACCAACGTGAGTAAAAGCTTTTTATTAGTTTAAATCTAAGAAAAACGAGAGAACAGTTACATTAGTACATTGGTGGTATCTAAAGCTGGGTGTTGCAACAAAGTTTTCAGCGTCACATTTTTATACGTATAAGAAGCTTACAGAAATAACAAGAAATTCTATTATCGTTAAGCAATCTGGCAATTACAACACAGGAAATATGAAGCTAATTATACACTGTAACTGCAGTTACTCTTAATAATAATGTTTTTGGCTTTACGTCCGACTAACTATATCTTTACTTTTTGGGGAGACACCAAGGTACCGTAATTAGTCCCACGGGAGGTCTTTTACATGCCAGTAAATCTACTGACACGAGGCTGAGGTATTTGAGCACGTTCAGATACCACCGGAAGGACAGCGCCTCAACCGTCTGTGCCACTCAGCCTAGCACAGTTACTCTTGTCTCACTAGAACTGAAAACTTGCCCTCCTGTTTTTCAATGATTGAAGATGTTGATAAGATTGTGGGTGGCCTGATATGGCGTGGATAAGAAATGACCGAGCGAGTTGGCCGTGCGGTTAGGGTCTCGTAGCTGTGAGCTTGCATGCGGGGGATAGTGCGTTCGAACACCACTGTCGAAAGCCCTGAAAATAGCTTTCCGCGGTTTCTCATTTCCACACAGGCAAATGCTGTGACTGTGCCTTAACTAAAACCACGATTGCTTCCTTCCTACTCCTAGCCTTTTCCTATCCCCTCGTCGCCCTAAGACCTATCTGCGTCGGTGCAACGTCAAGCAAAAATTGTAAATTTAAAAACAATGGCAGAGAAAGTAGGAATGAAGTATCTCCGCAGAGTTGCGCAATCTAACGGGTATATTTGGAACTGTTTCTCGATAGGGGACTTGCTAGTCTCGTGCAACACCCTGGGACCGATACCGGCGAGCATGCATCCTGGTCCTATGCAGGTTTAGGCTCGCTCGTCCCTGCTGAAGTATACTGCGCCGCGCTGTCCGCTAGGGAGTTGCCGTAAGAAAGCAAACCCCCTGAGATTGATTCGAAGCCGCCAGCGTTTATTGGTCCGTTACGAAGCATTAGTACAGCGAACAACCAAAGATGGTTGATTTTAATATGTTTTAGAATATATGTTAGGTTTATTAAACTAAAACATTAGAATAAAAAACGACAATTGAAGTGTAGAAGTATTGGTAGTTGTGAAAAACTGCAACAGGACCACGCAACGCCCCTGCATTTGTATTCACCAACAACATTATCTCGGATAACGGTTATTATCTCGGTGTAAAATTTTACCGGAGAAAGGTTGACTGGTAAAAAAAGGAAATCTTGAAGACGGCAGCCCGTATACAGCTGGAATATTTAACTGAAAGAGAAAATCACAGCGACGAGGAATATGACCAAGATTATGCAATAAAACGTCCTGGGTGGATACAAAGAACGCGCTACATACTTTGAAGACTATGATGACACTGATTTTGAAACACATTTTAGGTTATCTAAAAATTCTACATTGTCAGTGTTATCCATGATCGAACATAACCTGGAATTCCGAACATACAGGTAGGCCTAGGATGAATTCTCGAGTATAGCTTATATCTTGTGCGATACACGACTGAATGGGTTCTTATTGAATAATTAAGGAATACTGCTTTTTTGAGTGTAATGTACGATGTGTAGACTATAATTTGTTTTCTTATTTTTGATGTTGATGCTTTCTGCCACCAACTACATTCAAATACTCTTGTGTACCAGGTACTTTCGGAAGGCATCCCTGCTTATCTCTTCAGCAATTTTCGTCCCCTTGGTTCTTTACATCTCCATGATACTCGCTCAGTGTCCCTCGTAGAAATACCTGTCCACCGAAAAACCACATACCATCGATCATTTACTATCACCGCTTCGGGATGGTGGAACGCTATTCCCAAGGACATCAAGGACGCTGCATCAGAAAGCCTATTTAAAACCTCGTTAAGTGCTTCCAGCAAGGTACAGCACCTGTATGAGTGGAACGAGTGATTGTGTGTGAAAATGATATGAGATTATTGTACAATAAAATATTCAGTTAATATGATAATTCAGATTAAATTAAAAGCATCCGTACTGTATTTACGAAGTAGAAGTAGCCTAAACATAGCTAGTAGTAACTACAGTACTTAACTTAGACTAGTATTGCAAGGATACAATTAGTTAGATTTCATTTAATATTTTTATTAAGCTTACTAGTAATATTATATTAGTATTTCTTTCGTTGTGTATTGAAATGAGTATTTTTTCAAATCTGTATTATCTAAGCAGTTCCTTTTTCATTCTTTCTTTCTTCTTTGCTTGTATATTTTCATATTCTTGTCTTAAAAATTACTGTTATTTGTAGTTCTTAGTATTTTAAGTTAAGCAGTGTCATCGTTAACAAATAATAATATGTGTGTGGTTAAGTGTAAGAAAGGGCCAAGAGCCCTAACTTCGCCACAGAAAATAAAGGCTTTATCTATCTATCTACCAAATTCAATAACAATTCATTCTCTTGGAACGTTATGTTAGGCTTCTTGATTCGTTTCTGGCCAATAGCGGACGTAATTTATGATAAATTACTTGCAAACCCCGAATGGAATCAAACACTTCTGTACACTTGGATAGCGGCGGTGACACGTGGTCATTTGTTTTCCGTGTCCGACTCGTTGGCTGAATGGCCAGCGTATTGGCCTTTGGTTCAGAGGATCCCGCGTTCGATTCCGGGCCGGGTCGGGGATTTTAACCTTCATCGGTTAATTCCAATGGCTCAGGGACAGGGTGTTTGTGCTGTTCCCAACATCCCTGCATCTCACACACCACACATAACACTGTCCTCCGCCACAATAATACGCAGTTACCTACACATGGCAGGTACCGTCCACCCTCATCGGAGGGTCTGCCTTACAAGGGCTGCACCCGGCTAGAAATAGCAACACGAAATTATTATTATTATTATTATTATTATTATTATTATTATTATTATTATTATTATTATTATTATTATTATTATTATTATTATTTGTTTTCCGTGCGTCAGTATGAAAACTTTAAGGTTCATATCCAGATTGAAACGGAAACTTAGTTTTGGTAAACCGAGATAATAAATTCTGTGGTGAATACAGAAGTGAGCATTATCCGAGTTTCAGAAATCTAAGATAACAGCAAAAGTAACTGACGTTGATGAATACGCGCCTGAGTTAAGGAAAATTTAGAAAATGAATGAATTTTCATGCACGTCTCATCTCAACCCCCTAACTCGGGGGCTGGCTGTCCGTCTTAATGCATATTTCCATTACCACACAACACACCATACTTCTAATCATTTCAAAAATATGTCATAGTGAATACATCACTGGAGTCAGGAAGATCATCCAGTCACAAAACTGGGTTAAATCCACGTTTGACTCGAATCCAGGGTAGAAATATAGAGTCCGCCCCGTAAAGATTATTACATAATAAATATGTTAGTTTCAATGCTGCTATTCTTACCTGGAAATTATTTTGGAGGAGAGGTGTGTTCATTACGCCTGCCAGAGTCCGACCCACCCGCCCCTAGAAGTATATTTGCCGTGCGGTTAGGAGCGCGCAGCTGTGAGCTTGCATCCGGGAGATAGTGGGTTCGAACCTCACTGTCGGCAGCCCTGAAGATGGTTTTCCGTGGTTTCCCACCAGGAAAATACTGGGATTGTACCTTAATTAAGGCCACGGCCGCTTCTTTCCCATTCCTAAGCCTTTCTTATCCCATCGTCGCCAAAAGACCTATAGTGTCTGTGCGACGTAAAACAAATAGCAAAAAAAAAAAAAGAAAGTACATTTACTTTTATAACCTTAAGTAGTGGTCCAGGCGTCATTATCCATAGCTTCTGCCAAGGATCACGTGCATTGGCCGACGTTACCAACCACTGCAAAATAAAAAAGACTAAAGAGGCCCGCGAAGTTGTAAAGTGTCGTGGCGTCGGATGGTAACCTTACACTTTCTCAATTTTTCCTTTAATCTTGGGGCTTACGGCAAGAAATAAAGGTCGTTTCTTAGCTTTGGGGCCACACTTCCTTCGAGAAGCTCTTTTCTATCGCCGCGAAGCATACTGTCAGCACGGCAAGAAAAAAATAGCCATATCAAACCAACTACCAAAAGTTGGAAGCAGTGCTATTCTCCTCACCTCTGGTTACCTTAGCGCTACTACTGGAAACCTAAGTATTAATAATAATAATGCTATTTGCTTTACGTCCCATTAACTACTTTTACGGTCTTCGGAGACGCCGAGGTGCCGGAATTTAGTCCCGCAGGAGTTCTTTTACGTGCCAGTAAATCTACCGACACGGGGCTGTCGTATTTGAGCACCTTCAAATACCACCGGACTGAGGCAGGATCGAACCTGCCAAGTTGGGGTTAGAAGGCCAGCGCCTTAACCGTCTGAGCCACTCAGCCCGGCGAAACCTAAGTATTAAACAAAGGACAGTCACTTCGAGTTCGCCACATAGTGGTGCCTCGTGTTACTATTATAACATTTATCCCCATCCAGTTAATTGGGGAAAATTCCAACACGAAGCCAATGCAGTACTGAAATATATGTCAAGATGCATAAAAATATAACCTGCCGATTTCGCGTGACACTGGAACAAACAAATAAATAGACAGGATATGAATAGGTGGCGCCAACGGCCGTAGCCGTGTTGAAACACCGGATTCCCGTGAGATCTCCGAAGTTAAGCAACATTGGGTTTGGTCAGGAGTTGGATGGGTTGCCACGCGCTGTTGGTGGGGGTAAGGGAATGGAGGAGCGGAAAGGAATGGCCACCCTACCGCACGTAAACTCCGGCTCAGGAACACCTCTGCGGAGGTTCGGACCTGCCTTCGGGCAGAATACACCCTTACCTTACCTATGAACAGGTATGCCCTTACATGCCTATGATATGGCAATGTTATTCATCGTCATCATTATCACTATCACAATCATCAATGTCAACAATACAACCATTGTCTTCTGTCCTCAGCTCCTCGTTTCATTTCTTGAAGGAATTCTTTCCTCGGTCGTCCTCGGCTTTTCTTCCCCGCAGCTTTCCCTTGCAGCAGATTGGTAAGAAAGGTATTATGTCGCAAAGTGTGGCCAGTGATTTTATCGCTTCTTCTCTGTATCTTTAGCATCAGTTCTTTCTTTCTTTGAATCTCTTGCAGCATGCATTTATTTTTATTTCTCATTTTAATCCATTTAATCCATAGCATTCTTCTCCAGACCCACATCTTAAACGCTTCCAGTCGATTCCGATCTTGATCTCTGATTATCCAATATTGACATCTATACAAAAGGCATCACAAATTTCTTCCTATTCCTTTTTAATGAAATAAGGTTATAATTTCCTAAGTGTACAGAAAAGAAGTATTTTTATATATAGATTCGAAGGCTACAAAGCGTCCTGGAAGTTTGGAAGGCATAGGCTTTCAATATTCATAACCTTCGGACAAAATATATACGTCTTCCCCTATAAATTAATCCGGAACTCATTCCCATTGTAGGCTAAGTGAAACTCTGGCTCATACCTGCCTCTGTTAAAGGGGAAGGCCGTTTTCAATTTTTCCGACTTCGTGACTAAGAATCGAAGCCAAGTCTTTCCTGGTCAAATAAGGTAACTTTCATCATTAAAATTACAGGGAATTCATAGAAAGTGTTTTGATTAATCATAGGCCTGCGGATAACATCCTAGCTTACTCACTGAAGGAAAATGTTCGGACGTTCTCCAGCGTTGTGCCGGTACAGTGTAGATCATCATCATCAATTACCACTAATCTGCATTTAGAGCGGTCGCCCAGATGGCAGATTTCCCATCAATTCACTGCATTGTTCTGCATAGGAGGCTCAACGGCGCACTGTTAGCCGCCTGCGGCTTGGAAAGGTGTAGCAATGCAACTGATGGGGCCACTGCTACAATGGGGCGAAACGCTCGTAATTTCACGATTGAAAAAGCCTAAAGGGTCCGCCTCTGTGGTGCAGTGGTTAGTGTGATTAGCTGCCACCCCCGGAGGCCCGAGTTCGATTCGCGGCTCTGCCACGAAATTTGAAGTGGTACGAGGGCTGGAAAGGAGTCCACTCAGCCTCGGGGGGTCAACTGAGTAGAGGTGGGTTCTATTCCCACCTCAGCCATCCTGGAAGTGGTTTTCCGTGGTTTCCCACTTCTCCTCCAGGTAAATGCCGGAATGGTACCTAACTTAAGGCCACGGCCGCTTCCTTCCCTCTTCCTTGTCTGTCCCTTCCTATCATCCCATCCCCCACCAAGGCCCCTGTTCAGCATAGCAGGTTAGCAGGTGAGGCCGCCTGGGCGAGGTACTGGTCATACTCCCCGGTTATATCCCTCGACCCAATGTCTCACGTTCCAGAACATTGCCCTTGTGGCGGTAGAGGTGGGATCCCTCGCTGAGTCCGAGGAAAAGACCAACTCTGGAGGATAAACAGATTAACAAAGAAAGAAAAAGCCTAAAAATCATAAACGATTTTTACTCATCAATTGTTCACTTAGTCTTTTCTGAAATTATTCCAAACAGGTTGAAAATTTAGGGAATATCTCCAGTTGTAATGTTACCGTTCACAACGTCACCTATAGTATGTCATGATACCCAGGAGATGAAATATGCCGTTTTCCGCGTCATTTTGCGGTAAAAACTGTCCAAGTTAGGATTTATCCACCCGCTCCGGGATGCGATTGCCAGTATGCCGACTCGCGCGACCCAACTCTAGTTGTCAGTAATTAGCAGCGAGGCATTGCAGGAGCTCTGGTACTTGAAGTTTTCTCACTCCAACCAGGAGCGAGACGGAAAGAGACGCGTTATCACGTGACAGAGAATCTAGGTCACTAGCAGAGCTCAGGGAGTACATCCAACGTGAGAACTAACATTATACAATATTTACCTCATTCATTCACCACTGCCAACTCATCGAGTTCAATTGTTTTTCCCCTGATAATTAATATAAATCGCAAAATACTCAACGGAGAGTCACGTGCAAACATTCATTTGAATCAGAGCATTTTACACATAATTATGAGACCGAGAAGTGCTCTACATAATTGAAAGAACGGTAGCTACGCCGTAACAAGGCCACGTCTAAATGGTTACCAGATGTTGGGCCCAACCGTGGCAACGAGCCCAAGGATTCCCCTAGCGCTCGTCATCATTCACCGACAGAGACAAAATTACGCTTTTAAGATTGCTTGAGAATCCACGAAGCTATATTAAAAATATTCACTCAGTGAAAATGGGAATACAGGAGCTACAATTTGATATCCTGTTCGTCACTCTACGTTGCGTATTACCGGAGCGTATTTTGAGAAGGGGTTGTGTTTTTCCCCCACTGCCAGCACCAGGGCATCTCGTCTATATAGTAAGGAGCTGAGGAACGGACACCACCAGTTCATTTTCAGTTCAACGTCAGTTCGTTACCAGTTCGTCGTGATTGGTGTGTGAGTCCTTTATGAAGAAATCATTCTGTAATGTGAGCAGTGTATTGCAGTGATTTATTAAAGTCTGTGAATGTACGTGGAAATAACCACAATCTGAGTAAGTTGTTTGCGCGTACAGTGTGCCGCTAACAGATATAGTAGGAACGGTACGAAACCGTGATGATCGCTGTCTGTGTGCCGAAGAGGTCGTGCATCGATCCTCATATATGCCTAAACTAAGACGGCTCAATTAACATAAATAGGCCGGTATTTAACTAAGTGCGTGGATTGAGTGTACTCGATATGAATGTGAGATATAAGGAAAGTGTGAATGAACGGCTCATTGTCGGCATGATAAAGGGCAGTGCCACGTTAGATCGATCCCTAACGCAGTAGAGAGCTCGACTTACGAACGACTAAGTGCAATAGAGTATGCCTGAATTATTGTTGTGCAATACGAGAGTGATAACACAGTAGTGGCCTAACCAGTGACGTTTCTAAGTGGAGCTTCAGGACCTAGAGTAGCTGTCAATAAGAAGGATAGATAAATGAGAAGGGAATAATGTCGGGCTTCAGGGACACAACCGACGTTGTGCTTGTGTCATTAAGCAGACCCAACCATAGATAGATAGATCCTTTATTTTCTGTGGCGAAGTTAGGGCTCTTGGCCCTTTCTTACACTTAACCACGCACATATTGTTATTATTCCATATAATGACATTGATTAATTTAAAATACCAAGAACTACAAATAACACTAATTATTAAGACAAAAATATGAATATATATACACGCAAAGAAGAAAGAAAGAAAAAGTAACTGCCTACATAATACAGGTTTGAAAAAAAATTCAATACACAACGAAAGAAATACGAATGTAAAAAATACTAGTAAGCTTAATAAAAATATTAAATGAAATTTAACTGAATGTATCCTTGCATGACTATATCTAAGTTAAATACTGTACTTACTGCTAGCTATTTTTAGGCTACTTCTACTTCGTAAATACAATATGGATGTTTTTAATTTAATTTAAATTATCATATTAAACCAATATTTAATTTATTGTGCAATAATCTCATATCATTTTCACACACAATCACTCGTTCCACTCACACAGGTGCTGTACCTTGCTGGAAGCACTTAACGAGGAACTGCTGGTAGGAGGTTTTAAATATACTTTTTGATGCAGCATCCTTGATATCTTTGGGAAGAGCATTCCACAATTCCGAAGCGGTGATAGTAAATGATCGATGGTATGTGGTTGTTCGGTGGACAGGTATTTCTAGAAGGAACACAGAGCGAGTATCATGGAGATGTAAAGAACCAAGGTGACGAAAATTGCTGGAGAGATAAGCAGGGATGTCTTCCGAAAGTACCTGGTACACAAGAGTATTTGCATGTAGTTTACGCCTGTCGTCTAGTCGTAACCAAGATAATTGTTTGTAGTAGGGAGAAACTCTAGCGTCATACCGTAAATCCATAGCATATCTAAGACAAGCATTTTGAGTGCGTTGTAGTTTCAAGCTTAATTCATTTGTTATATCCGTAAGAATTACGTCACAGTAGTCAAAAATGGGAAATAACAATGACCGAACAAGTTGAATTTTTAGTGATCGAGGGAATACATTTCTGAACCGTTTTAAGGGGTGGAAGCCACAATAAACCTTGTTGCAGATATTCTTAACTTGCGCTGACCAGTTTAGAGTTTCTGTTATAATAACACCAAGGTTAGAAACTGATTCACAATAAGGTATAACAGTATTATTTAAAGTTACGGGAGGAATGCAATTTTGTTTTAAAATGTGAAGATTCTTTGATGTACCGATGATAATGGCTTGCGTTTTATGGGAGTTTAATTTAAGGTTGTTTATAATTGCATAGCTATTAATTTGCTCAAGGTCAGCGTTTACATTACATATTGCTTGTTGTATATTATTAGTTCTAGTGTGGTAATAAATTTTCAGATCATCAGCATAAAGATGGTACTTGCAGTGATTAATTGATCTGGTGATATCATTTATATATAAAGTGAATAGGAGAGGGCCTAGGACAGACCCTTGTGGAACGCCAATATTTAATCCGTGGTGTGTAATATAAACTAACGCATTCACATGAGATAATTTCCCCTCATTTACATAAGGGGTCTACAAGAACGTCGAAGTGAACGAGGTATCTAGCTGCCTGCCGGTATTTCGCTCTGCGTAGCAGAGAGAACGAGACATCTAGCTGCCTTCCGGAATTTCTCCTGGTGTAACAGAGTCGTCTGAAACTTCGCACGAGATCAAGCCGTCATGTTCTTGACTTGCAGTTGGTCACCAAAGGACTTCACATCGCTGAAGGCATCATGCAGACCGAATAAACACATGGGTGTGCCCTCCTGTAAAGCTGTGTTCGTGGTTTCCGGAAGGATGAGTACATTTACAACTATCTGTAGCTTTGAAAGTCGTTTCCTATTGTAAATATAGAGTAAACTAGCATGTAGATGTAACGTAGATCGCCAATATGCTATTTCAAAGGGATAATAATAATTTCATTTTATTTTGGGTTTTTTATGGAATACCTTCACCATGGTTTGGAACAACTATATTTTACTTCCATTTTTATAAGGGTTTGTAATGCATGACGTAATTCTAAGGACCTCAGATTAATTAAGGGTGAAGCACTGTCGAGCAAAGAGTGCTTAAATATTCTTAAATATCATCTTCTCTTTAGCAGATATGAGTCATCAAAGATCTCTCGGTAATTGACTTTTGTTTGTTTGCACTTCACACCTGGTAGGGAGTCCTTCTAACTAGTAATTAAGGCTGCTGAAACAACGGATAGAGGCATGACATTGGGGTATATATCGTTGAATTATTTAGCTCGTGATGCGTGATGTAATTTGGATCCGTGTGGCAGGGGTTCATCATTAAATAGCATTGTATTCGAGGTACAGAGAGGAGGAACGGGGTGGCTAGGCAGGCTGTAGCCCTAATGTATATTGTGAAGTAAAAATGTAAAGCCCCCTGGAAACTGTTATTAGTATGCGCGAAGTGGCTACCGTGCTACGAAGATGACGATTACGGCCGGATTTAGAGCCAATATTTAATGTGCTGCCATTGTGGCCAAGAAAGAAAGAAGTGAGATTATTTGCCGTGAAGCAAGAGTATGAGAGGACCCAGTGGCCCGCTATTTGGAAGTGGGTCGTGGGCGACTCACAACTGGGTGATTTACGAGCCCGTCAAAAGGGACGAAGTTCCATTGAAAGGGAACAGAATACAAGTAGCTGGTTCATTCCTCTCGGCACAGCGATTACGTGCGTCAATTTAAATATTACCAACGTTGCATATATTCCAATGTGCATTAAAGGAAGGATCCCTCCAATTTCTTTCCTTAATTATTTACAGCGTGCGGGGAATTCAAGGTTATATATACCCTGTCTCAGAGATCCTGAGTTCATTCCAGGAGACAGTAAAAGCTTATACTCGCTGTCACCAACAGCAGATGACTTGTGCTACCTATGACTCATCGCGTGTGTTTGAAATGTATTTGTTCTTGCCCATCTCCTACAGGAAGTGCTATGATACTCTGTTTATGATGTTTGGGTATTTGAGTCGCTTTATCATTGTCCACAGGTAGCAACGTTGTGTAAATAATGTCGTGTTATGTGTATTGATAAAAATCCTAATGAAACGAGCGTGTGAATTATATTGCATATTCAGCAATGATTAATTTAGGGAAGTGTTGTGATACGACTTTCAAAGGTTCAAAAATGTATTCATAGAAACATACGTTCACTTTAGTTCATAGGATATCGTAACTTGATATAATTTGAATATATTAATTCTTAGCAGGTAAACAGAATTATAGCAGGGTATGCCCATACTAATTAAATGTGTGCACAAAGTGATAAGTCTAAATAATTCGAGAGGAAACGCTTCTCTAAGTTTGAAATAGTGTAAATAATTCAAGAGGAAAGGCCTCTTGTTTCTCTTCATATTAGTAATGAACTAGTGTTCCTCTCATAATTAATATTCCCCTACTATAGAAATTATCAGAAGATTATCGCCCCATCGGACGGTCCAGTCAGACCCGAAAATGTATACCGACTCAGCTAGCGAATTATTCTAGTAGGGGAGGGTGAGACTTCTATAACCGGGCTGAGTTCGAAGCTCATCGGAGGTGCTCCATTCTAATATCATATTTATGAACCACGGTAACTTGTTTATGTACTGAAGCCTTGGACAGGTACAGTAAATCATTCTCGTTCCTAATTCGCTTCCTATAAGACGAATATTTGACCAAAATAGTCCTCTCTAATTCACATTGTATCTTCATATGTAACCTTTCCTACTTTTAAAAACTACACTCAAGCTTATTCGTCTACTAATATCACTTCACGCCATTCCTCCGCTGACTGCTAGGAACGTACTGCTGTTCCTTTCTTTACAATACTTCTACAGTTTACAACTCTTCTAAACACATCCTTTAACTTTTATTTACCATTGTGGTTCATGTGAAGGCAATCTGAGAGTAGATCCTATCTGAAAAATGGGAGTGTATATACGAGGAATTAGAGAAGGCAAAGTATTCAGTCAGCAGTATGTAAATATAGTTCGATGTCGCGATAATGTAAGCCAATCAATCAATCAATCAATCAATCAATCAATCAATCAATCAATCAATTATTGTTCTGCTCTAAGGGCTATCGCCTTTTCTCAGATTAGTTCAAAGAACCTGGATATTAATCAAATATTTTCTTTAAAAAAATATTCCAGCACCTAATTCCTCTTCGTTATTGTTTTTACAATTTGTTTTACGCCTCACCGACACAGATAGTTCTTATGGCAACTATGGGATAGGAAAGGGCTAGGAGTGGAAAAGAAGTGACCGTGGCCTTAACTAAGGTACAGCCTGCTTGGTGTGATAATGGGAAACCACGGAAAGCCATCTTCAGGGTTGCCGACAGTAAGGTTCGAGCCCATTATCTCCCGGGTGCAAGCTTACAGCAGCGCTCCCGTAACCGCACGGCCAACTCACCCAGTAAATAATTTATCTTAATCTTTCTTTTTTTAGTTCTTTCTTCCTTTCCTTCTTAATCTGTTTACCCTCCAGGGTTGGTTTATCCCTCGGACTCAGCGAGGAATCCTACCTCTACCGCCTCAAGGGCAGTGTTCTGGAGCGTGACACTATGGGTCGGGGGTGTACAACTGGAGATGAGGACCAGTACCTATCCCAGGCGGCCTCATCTGCTATGCTGAACAGGGTCCTTGTGAGGGTATGGAAAGACTAGAAGGGATAGGCAAGAAGAAGAGAAGGAAGCGATCGTGCCCTTAAGTTAGGCACGATCCTGTCATTCGCCTGTAGAAGTGGAACACCACGGAAAACCACTTTCAGGGTGGCTGAGGAAGGAATCGAACCTTCCTTCACTCGGTTGATCTCCAGAGGCTGAGTGAACCCTGCTTACAGCCCTCGCACCACTTTTCAAATTTCGTGGCTGAGCCGGAAATCGATTCTGGGCCTCCGGAGGTGACAGGTACTGACACCAACCACTACACCACAGAGGCGGACTTCATCTTAATATCACTTAAGTAAGAATTAATTAATTCAACAATCGCTTGTGATTCATTCGTTTGTCTCGGGAACTGGGTATTTGTGTTTGTCCCAACACTTTCCTCTTCATATTCAGACACTACACCACACTACCAAGCACATAAGAAACACGCAAGTTACATCCCTCCATCATTCTTCTTCTTCTTTTCCCACGTCTGTGGGGTCGCGGGTGCCAACTGTGGCGTACATGTTAATATGACCCTGTTATACGGCGGGATGGCCGCCTTGACGCCAGCACTATATGGAGGGATGTAATCACTACCATGAGTAATTATATATAATTTATCCCACCTGCATCCACCCCTAACACTTGTGCTTAATTGCGTGTTTCTTTAGTGGTTGGTAGTGTAGTGTGTTGTATGAATACGAAGAGGAGAGTGTTGGAACAAACACCCAGTCCCCGAGCCAGAAGAATTAATCACGAGCGATTATCACCCCCGACCCGGCCGGGAGTCGAACCCGTGACCCTCTCAATCAAAGGCCTCAACACGTACCATTCAGCCAAGGAGTGAAATTCTTGCCGACACTCACTAAAATCAGCAGGCAGATTTATATTTTTACGTGAATACTGAGATCATGATAAGTTTTCTGTTGATTCCGAACTAAAGGGCCATGACATTTCCTTACAAAAATCCCACATGCTTGGATATCCCCACTTGGATATTTCCAGTAGGATGGAGCTGTAGCACACATAATTAACGCTAAGGGTAATGTTTTCCAATCCTGAATAATTTGTGAGAGATTCTAGTCAGACAGCTCCTTCAATTAAACTCTGAGTAGCTTTCTTCACAATAACCAGAGACGGTAAATTGTCGCCTCGGGTACATTGCCTCCTCTTTATCTGAGAGAGTGAACGCGCTTCACATTTACAAATACGCCACTGTAACCACATTCCAGACTTACAGTAAGACTGTCAGTAATATACACTAGGTGAGACCTGCATGGGTACCTCAGGCGGTAGACCACTGGCGTCCTGAACTCAAGTTGCCGGGTTCGACCCCTGTTCAGTCCGATGGTATTTGAAGGTGCTCAAATAATGCCATCCTCATGTCGGTAGATTTACCAAACATGACAAAACGTTGAGCTTTCCACTTTATTCGCCGCCTACGACAGGTGACTCGTGATTCTTCTACTGGTAATGCCAGCAAATTCAAAATTTGGAAACAACTCTTTCATAGTTCAAGTGCATATTTACCTACGCTGCTACATCAAACCACATTTTTAACTGTGCTATTGTATAAGGGTGTTCTTTTAACCAAGTATCAATTGAAACGAATTTATCAATATAGAGATACTAATATAAATATTTATCTTAATACTATTTTAATATATTTCTTTCTTTCTTTCTTTCTTTCTTTCTTTCTTTCTTAATCCGTTTACCCTACAGGGTTGGTTTACCCTTGGACTCTTTTTTTGTTTTGTTTTTTGCTAGTTGCTTTACGTCGCACCGAGACAGATAGGTCTTACGGCGACGATGCGACAGGGAAAGGCTAGGAGTAGGAAGGAAACGGCCGTGGTCTTAATTAGGGTACAGCCCCAGCATTTGCCTGGTGTGAAAATGGGAAACCAAGGAAAACCATCTTCAGGGCTGCCGACAGTGGGGTTCGAACCCACTATCTCCCGAATACTGGATAGTGGCCACACTTAAGCGACTGCAGCTATCGAGCTCGGTACCCTTGGACTCAAGAAGGGATCCGACCTCTACCGCCTCAAGGGCAGTGTTCTGGAGCGTGCGACTTTGGATAGGGGCCATAAAACTGGGGATGAGAACCAGTACCTCGCCCAGGCAGCTTCACCTGCTCTGCTGAACACGCAGATGCAAAGACTGGAAGGGATAGACAAGAGAGAGGGAAGAAATCAGCCGTGACCTTAAGTTAGGTACCATCCTGGCACATTCCTGGCGGAGAAGCGGGAAACCACGGAAACCCACTTCCAGGAAGTCCGAGGTGGGAATCGAACCCCCCTCTACTCAATTGGCCTTCCGAAGCTGACTGGACCCCGCTCCAACCCTCCAGGCCTTCGGGGGGTTGCAGCTAATCACACTAACCATTACACCGCATAGGTGGTATTCCAATAAATTCATTGAAAAAATTAACAAGTACTCTAGGAAAATAAATGAAGAAAATATATCGATGGCCGAGAACGAGATGGTTACAATTCAAAATTCTTGATTTTTTAGGAGAAGAGTTTAAAATTTTAGCAGTTTACATCATTGCCTCTCAAAAACACACTTGTTACAAAAGTTTTATGAAAATTGTTGAGTACATATTTCTTATATCATATATTATGATCTGGAAAAATGTGGCAACTCAAAATGACCTTTTTCGAACTAAGCAAAGCGACTAATGTCAGAACATTGAAAACCGTGCTTCCCGGCATGAATACATTAGACTGTTGTAACACTTTCAGCCATCGATATGTAGGGCCTACTCACCAAAAAGTATTTGTTCCAAAACCTCGAACGACAGCTTCAAATGAACTAATAAGAGTATTACTGAAAGTATCACGTGCTTGTCTCACATAGCAGCATTCACGCTCGTCCATACACTTATTCATAGGGTCAGAAGCCGCTAAACTGAAATTTACAGAATGCCTCACTTTCAAATACAAGGATACTTTACACATATATACATACTCGTAAATTTGGATGGTTTATTCGCTGCACCCTATTTGATTACAGTCGAAGATAATTCAACGATTATTTTCATCTTGTTGTTTGAGTCATCAGGTCATAGACTGGTTTTATGCAGCTCTCAATGCCACCCTATCCTGTGCTAACCTTTTCATTTCTACATAACTGCTGCATCCTATATCTGCTCTAATCTGCTTGTCATATTCACATCTTGGTCTACCCCTACCGTTTTTACCACCACATTTCCCTCGAAAACCAACTGGACGAGTCCTGGGTGTTTTAAGATGTGTCCTATCATTCTATCTCTTCTTCTCGTCAAATTTAACCACAACGATCTCCTCTCACCAGTTCGAATCAGTTTCATTCGTGATTCCATCTATCTCAAATCTCAAGGTTTTGATTTCTTCTCCTTGGATTGTGATTCCCTTTCCAAATTCTTCTTTGATTTCCTTTACTGCCTGTTCAATATAAACATTGAAAAGGAGGGGGGACAAACTGCAGCCTTGCCTCACCCCTTTCTAGATTGCTGTTTCTTTTTCACAGCCCTCGATTCTTATCACTGCACACTGATTTTTATACAGAGTGTAGATAATTCTTCCTTCTCCGTACCTGATCCCCCTCATCTTCAGAATCTCAAATAGTTTGGTCCTATCAACATTATCAAATGACTTTTCTAGATCTACGATCGCCATGTATGTGGGCTTGCCGTTATTAATTCGATCTTTTAAGATCATACGTAAAGTCGGGATTGCTTCACGTGTTCCTACATTTCTTCTGAAGCCAAATTAATCTTCTCCCAACTCAGTTTCAACTTGTCTTCCAATTCTTCTGTAAATAATACGTGTTAGAATTTAGCAGCGTGAGATACAAAAGTAATGGTGCGGTAGTTTTCTCACTTGTCAGCACCGGCTTTCTTGGGAATAGGTATTTAAGGATTCTGCCAAAAATCGGATGGCACTTCTCTTGTCTCATACATCTTACACACTAATTGGAATAACCTCGCCATGCTGGTTTCTCCTGAAGCAGTCAGTAATTCAGAGGAAATATCATCAATTCGAGGTGCTTTGTTCCTATTTAGGTTTCTTAATGCTCTGTCGAATTCTGACCTCAAGATTGGGTCACCCATTTCATCAGCATCAACAGCTTCTTCCTTTTCCAGAACCATATCATCTACGTCCTTACCTTGATACAAGTGTTGGATATGCTCCTGCCATCTTTCTGCCTTGTCTTCTTTCCCTAGAAGTGGTTTTCCATCTGAGCTCTATTTATCCATGCACATAGTTTTCCTTTCTCCGAAAGGTTCCTCGATTTTCCTGTATGCAGCATCTATCTTTCCTAGGACCATACTACTTTCGACATCCTTGCACTTCTCCTTCAACCAATTTTCCTTATCTGCCCTGTACTTCATATCCACTTTATTCTTTAATCGCCTGTATTCTTTTCTCCCCTCTTCATTTCTAGCATTCTTGTATTTTCGTCGTTCATCGATCAGGTCTAACATCTCCTGAGATATCCGTTGAGTCTTGGGTGATTTTTCCTTTCCTCCTAACATCTCTTCAACAGACTTACTGACTTCATTCTTCATGACTGTCCATTCTTCTTCTACTGTGTTTCCTTGAGCCTTTCCTTTTAATCCTTGTGCAACATGTTCCTTGAAATAATTTTGCACACTCTTTTCATTCAACTTGTCTAGATCCCATCCCACTGGATTCCTACGCTTCTTCAATCTCTTCAACTTCAGATGGCATTTCATGACCAACAAGTTGTGATCAGAGTCCACGTCTGCTCCTGGGAAAGTTTTGCAATCCAACACCTGGTTTCTGAATCTCTGCCTAATCATAATTAAGTATATTTGATACCTTCCAGTGTGTCCAGGTCTCGTCCACGTATACAGCCGTCGTTGAACCACAAGGACTAAATTGTAATTGGTGCCGAATTCAATCAGCCGGCTTCCTCTTTCGTTCCTCTGTCCCAATCCGAATTCTCCTACCGCATTACCTTCTCTTCCTTGGCCTACCACTGCATTCCAGTCTCCAATCACAATTATATTCTCGTCACCTCTTACATATTGTATCAAAAACTCTATTTCTTCATATATTCCTTCGATTTCCTCCTCATCCGCTGAACTAGTAGGCATATAGACCTGCACTATTGTAGTGGGCATTGGTTTGGTGTCTATCTTGACAATATTAATCCTTTCACTATGCTCGTCGTAGTAGCTTACCCGCTGCCCTGTTTTCTTATTCATTATTAAACCATCTCCTGCATTTCCCCTGTTTCGTTTTGTGTTGAAAATTCTGTAGTCGTCTGACCAAAAATCCTGCTCTTCCAGCTAACGTACCTTACTTATAGCAACTTCATGTAACTTTAGCCTATCCATCTCCCTTTTCAGATTCTCTAACCTACCACAACGATTCAAACTTTTAACATTCCACGCTCCGACTCGCAAAATGTTAGTATCCATCTTCCTGACGATCGCCCCCTCTCGTGTCGTCCCTACCCGGAGATCCGAATGGGGGACAATTTTACCTCCGGGATATTTTACCCGGGGACTAAGCCATCATCAGTACATCATTCATACAGAGAGAGCTGCATGTCCTCGGGAGGTAGTTACGGCTGTAGTTTCTCGTTGCTCTCAGCCGTGCAGCAGTGTCAACACAGCTAAGCCATGTTGAGCATTATTACAAGGCCATGTCAGTCAAACATCTAGACTGCCACACCTGTAACTTCCGAAAGGCTACTATCCCCCTTTCGATGAACCATTCGCTAGTCTGGTCTCTCGACAGATACCCATCCGATATGGTTGCACCTGCTATCTGCTTCATTGGGACGCGCAAGCCTCCCCCCTCACCCCGCGGCAAGATCATATGGTTCACAGAGGAGGATTCTTTTTATAAACACATAAAATCAACACCAGAAATGTCAGCAGTTTTTATATTTTGTGATTGGTGCTAGTAGGTAAAGGTAACAGTACCACCAACTTACATTAATGAAACAGTGCAAAAATCATTGCAAAAATCCCTGATTGTTACATAAAAAATTGGGGCTAAATGTTTTCATTCCTCCCTTGAACGGGGGGGGGGTCGATCTTCTAGAGAGTGACGCCGTCTCAAGCCAGGAGATTTGTATCGAAGAAGGGTGAGCGGGTTGGCGGCCTTAGCCTATACTAGGAACTGCCCCGGCATTCGCCTTAGTGCAGGACCATGGAAAACCACGGAAAACCATTCTCAGGACAGCCGGCGGTGGGGACGAGCCCCTCTCCATCTCACCAGTGCAGAGGTGTAGAGCCACGATGACCGCTCCTCTGCGTCTTGGTAGAACTCTCAGACCATGGACCAGCCGTAGCCACTTGTGGGCTGACACCCACTCTGCACCCGCCGACCACAAATTGAGGGAGATTTATTTCTGTTTCTAATACGATTTAAACAATAAGTTTAAATAGCTGTCTATCTCAACACGAGATAACGAAGAATACCTTGTTGACTATTAATGTACGTCAGATAGAGGGACAAAATCGCTGTACTGGTATCGCTGAATGATGTGCTTGTCTTATGCTGTACTGTGGCGTTCCTAGTGGTTGAAATATAAAGTAGTTTTGACTTGGGCTTGTGCATGCTGCACTCTAGTGGATGAAATTGCAGCGTTGCGTTACGCGTTCCCTGGCACGCTCTAAGGCTCCTTTTATAGTTACATGCCACATGCTACACGCCACACGCCAAGCATGTGAATTAACATTGTTTAAATGGGACCATTTTATACTTACCTGCTCCCGTCTCGCGGTCGCTTCCTCCCGCCAGGCATGTGACTGAGGCGGGTCGGGACGAGCAGGTGGCCGCCACGCCTGACATGTCACGCCGCGCGGGTGGAACCAAAACCTTATGGGAATGTTTATAGTTGACGCTTCATGCCGGGCGGTTCAGTACAGTTTGTGGTCTAGTCGAGTGCTAACCAGGACAATGGATGCTGGATTAGATACGGAACTGCTCATTAGCGAATGCAGTGTAGATCGGTATTATGGGATCCAGGTAACGAAGACTACAAAAATCGAGATCTCCGGAATAAGGCGTGGGAGTAAATCTGCAGCGTTATCACCCCTACGTATGAAGAAAGATTCATGTAATGCACATTCTCGAAACCAAACCGATTCGGGTCAGTCCCAATTGAGCGATGTCCTCCCAAACCAACCTTCTACATCTTTATCTGATCCAGGGCAATTCCAAATTTACTATAATGATCCACATCAACGCCGGCTGTCATATATTTGCCTAGATGAATCTACACATTCTTGGAAATCAGCAAGTTCTGAATAGTTTTAAATGTGAAATGACTAGTCAGCAATATACAAAGGACATGAACGTTACTCAAAGCTAAAGTTACAAACATAATGTTAGAAATAATTTACATTTAGTTGTTTACATGGTATTTTATATAATGTTCTTTGTATTTAATACATCTGTAGATTGTAGTTTCACAGAACCGCTCTATTGGACGAATGGACAGGAAGTGTTTTCTTGTAATATGGAACTGACATTCTATTTTTCCAAATAATTCATCAAATGATTTTGGGGTCATCCTAAAATAATTAAAAATATTGTTTCGTCCTCTCGTAGGTCAGTGTAAAGGGTTTTGAAAGCTCCTATCATATACTGTATATTTGAATGTTCAGAGGATGAAAACTGAAATGCCTTTTCCTCTTTTTTTCCTGCCATTATCTCGCAGAGGTATGCAACTGCGAATACTTTAGATGTAAAATCTGCCATTGTACCTGCTCGACAGATACGAAACTATAAAAGGGTCCTTTCCAAGTGCGAACGCCACATGCCTGGCTTCAAGCATGTGGCATGTAGCATGTGGCATGTAAGTATAAAAGGAGCCTAAGCACATAACACCGCGCATATAACCTAAGCCATACACTCTTTTGTGGGCGTGGGATCTGGCTCACATACTCAGACAAGCGGCGCCAGAGCGCTTGCCAATTTGAAGGCACAATAAGATAAGCATACATTTTCTTGAAATTTAAATCTGATACAAAATGTTTTTGAGAAGAAAAGAATCTCACATTTATTACACTGGCGGTGCCATGCTACAGCGGTACCCCCTCACGAGCCGCCCCTGTAGTGGGTACCGTTAACATAATCTACCGCCACCAACCACAGGGGACGAAAGAGAGAGAGAATACAGCAGCCAACTCTCTCCTACTTCTGAAAAGTGTACAGTTCAATGTCACTTCACTTCACTGTAACCTACCACCCAGCAGGGCTGCAATAGATGTGAGGCAATTTGTCTCGTTTCTCATCAAGGTGGCAGAGGCTGGAATCCCAGTCAATTCTTATAAGGCTTTTCAAATGGAAAATATCATCATTATAGTTTGTTTTTCACGTAAGACCACCGGCTGCTTTGCTTGGTTTGTTGTACTCAATACACCTATCGGTCTAAATGTTTTATCCACATGTCTTTCCGTTCTTGGATGAAATCCCAATAACAATGTGAATAATATTAAGTTAAAAGTAACATTGAGTTTAATAACATTAAGAATGAGACTAAGATTACGATTAAGTTTAAGGTTAAGAATAAGATTAAGATCAAGACTAAGATTCGCAATAAGATCATGTTTAAGAATGACATACTGAATATGACTAAGATTCAGAATAGGATTATCGAGAGAACTGGCCTAGTCGTTAGGGTCACAAAGCTATCAGCTTCCATTCGGGAGATAGTGGGTTCAAACCCCACTGTCAGCAGCCTTGATGATGGTTTTTCGTGGCTTCCCATTTTCACACCAGGCAAATGCCGGGGCTGTACCTTAAATAAGGCCACGGCCGATTCCAAACTAGGAAATGAATAACGCGAAATTAAAGCAATGGGGTCATCCTATTTCTCGAAATAATGAGAAGAATTGTTTCCTTTTCGCGAAATCGAACATAAATTAATGCCAAAACAATCATGCCAGTCCGCCTCTGTGGTGTAGTGGTTAGTGTGATTAGCTGCCACCCCCGGAGGCTCGGGTTCGATTCCAGGCTCTGCCACGAAATTTGAAAAGTGGCACGAGGGCTGAAACGGGGTCCACTCAGCATCGAGAGGTCAACTGAGTAGAGGTGGGTTCGATTCCCTCCTCACCCATCCTGGAAGTGGTTTTCCGTGGTTTCCCACTTCTCCTCCAGGCAACTGGCAGGATGGTACCTAACTTAAGACCACGGCCGCTTCCTTCCC
Source organism: Anabrus simplex (assembly GCF_040414725.1). Taxonomy (NCBI): domain Eukaryota; kingdom Metazoa; phylum Arthropoda; class Insecta; order Orthoptera; family Tettigoniidae; genus Anabrus; species Anabrus simplex. Next base: position 692,138,626 of record NC_090265.1, read on the forward strand.
TCTTCCTTGTCTATCCCTTACAATCTTTCAAGGCCTCTGTTCAGCATAGCAGGTGAGGCCGATCCAAAGTCTCACGTTCCAGGACACTGCCCTTGAGATGGTAGGCGTGGAATCCCTCGCTGAGTCCGAGAAAAAGACCATCCCAGGGGAGTAAACAGATTAAGAAAGAAAGAAAGAAGAAAGAAAAATCACGCCTGTAGTTATGATTAATAAGATTATGAATAAAACAAAAAATAACATCAAGAATAACAAGATTAGATTAAGATTAAGGATAATAACTAAGATTAAGATTAGGAATAACAAAAATGTGATTAAGACCGGTGGTCTGAGTAGCTTGGGTGGTGGAGCGCTGGCTTTCTGAGCCCAACTTGACAGGTTAGATCCTGCCTCCGGTGCTCAAATATGTGAGCCTCGTGCCGATAGATTTACTGGCACGCCAACGTTCTCCTGCGGGACAAATTTCTGGCAACTTAACTTCTCCGAAAACCATAAAACACTAGTTAGTGGGACGTGAAGAAAATAATATATTATTACTATTAAGATTAACAGTAATAATACGATGACGAATAAGAACAATGAGAAAAATAATATTATTTATTTCAACAGCGTGATTTTCCCTCACTACATTCGAGCAATGCGGAGAAGTTTGTAACTGAACACAGGGTTTTGGCTTGATATCAAGTGATTATACCACCATTTGATCTAACCTGCAGGCCAACATTTTGGTGGTGAAATGTTTTCCAGCAACGGAGCACGAATCGACTTTCTACGGTATCAGACCATGTAGACTTGTCGCCTTAACCATCACGGCCACCAGGTGGGCTATAACAATATCATAGACTGATACCTTTCAGCGTTCAGTCTGCAACCATCTGCGAATTTACTCACCGCCACAGTCCTCTACTTGTGACTACTTCTGTTGCCTCGCTTTGTTCTGTACTCTTTCTTTTTTTCAAAATCGTTAGAAACTGAGTCTAATCATCATCGTCTTCGTCTCCCTCTACTTCTCTTACCCCCATGAAGGAGTCTATTATTTTCCTAGGTAACCTCTCCTCCTCCATCCGCCTCACATGACCCCACCACCGAAGCGGGTTAATGTGTACAGTTTCTTCATCCATCGAATTCATTCCTAACTTAGCCTTTATCTCCTCATTCCGAGTACCCTCCTCCTATCTGTTTGTACCAGTAATCATTCCTATTACTTTCATGTTTGTTAGAACTAACTTACGAATAAGAGTCCACCCAGCTTTCACCCCGTAAAGCAAAGTTGGGCTGCAAACAGACCGGTGTAAATATTGTTTCGTCCGGGAGCTGACTTCCTTCTTACAGAATACTGTTGATCGCAACTGCGAACTCATTGTATTAGCTTTGCTGCACCTTAATTCAGTCTCACTTACTATACAGTACTACTATCCTGAGAGAACACACATCCTAAATTTATCTACGTGTTCCAGATTTGTATCCCAAATTGACATTGAATTCTCTTAGATTTCTTATCTACTGACATTAGTTTATAATTCGAAAGCCTAATTTTCATAACATATTAATCGCATCTGTTTTCAAGTTCCAAACTATGAACAACAAAGGTAAAAGATTACAGCCTTATCTAACACCTGCAAGTACCTTGAACAAGGAATTCATTCTAGCATCAATTCGCACTGCAGTCCAACTGTCAACATAAATGCGTTTGACTGATTTTAATAACCTACCCTTAATCCCATAGTCGTTCAGTACGGCGAACATCTTTTCCATTGGTACTCTCTCGTAATAATAATATTGTACCGGGCGGTAAACCTCTACGCCGCAAATTTAAATCTTCCGCCAATTAATCCTCGTCTACCGGAGGAACTGTGAACTTTTAGAACTGTATTAATTCATGAGTTTTCTCAGAAGAGGTCTCTACTATAAATTTTGGGATTACAAAGTTGTCTATACTGTGTGGATTTCAACGTGTTTTGTTTTCTATGGATCAAGAAGTGTGTACATTCGCTAACAGATGTCTCTACCCAAAAAACTATGATCATGCACCCTGGTGCGAAGTGAAGGAACTTTGGTTGAAGAAATTTCGTATTTATAAGTTTTGGTCTTTACTAAATTTTGTTCTTTCATTTGTGGGTTGGCAATATTAAGCTTTCTTTGCGCCTGTTTTGAACTTAGCCAATCAGCAATTTCTGTAATTAATTTTCCACCTATCAGAGGTTTCTTCTTCGAATTTCCATGTGTAACTCTTAGCTACCCAATAAAGTTGAGTGAGTGTGTCTTTATTATTCATGAAAGGTCTCGAATCTTCCACGGGGGTTTAAAAAGTGCTGATTTTCTCGGCTCTTGGACACTTCAAAAACATCTAGCTTAGAGTATGGAAGTATAGCAGGGGGCGGGTAGCGCCTCTTTCTTCGGGCAGCAGCTCTTCAACAAGGTAATGACCGGTTAACATATTTCTTTTCTTTGCTAGCTCAGCAGTTTAACCCGCGGGGCAGGTCCGAAACCTTTAATATGTAACCTTCAACTTAAAACATGTAAATCTTTTTCCATCTTTGTAAAACTTCATATATCTTTAAATGTAAATCGGGGATAGAGAGTGCTTTACCCTCTCGAGCTACCCTTCATTTTGACTTGAGGTGACTATGTTTTCGTAACTGATTTTCTAATCTTTCCTAATGTGTTAAAATTTTATTATACAAGTCACCTATATAGTATGGGAATAGCCCCTGTGTACCGGCTTAGCGCCACTTAGGTTTTAACAAGCTTTCATGTAGGAGTACAAGTACTCGCCTCCATTCAATCTTGTATTTTGGGCCATTAATTTAACCCGTTTTTCTTGTAAGTTGTGGCAAGCGATCGCAATGTATGGTATGGCCTTGAATAGGCTTGAAAGATTGAGAGCGGATCAGCTCTTTCTGGTATTTTGAAAGGTGCCTCGGGGAGGCATGACATTTTGATTACTGGGAGCAAGTGCTCCATTGTATTGTGGGAATTTCTGCCCTTTTCTAAAATATGTGGTTGTGAGCTGAGAGCTCAGATTGTTAAACTTTGGGGCTCGTAGCCCAGGATTTGTAAAGACCCCTTAACTTGTACTTTCGTTTGTAAAATGACATTGTACCTGATATTTTTATGTTACTTCACCTAGTGAAAATTGTTAAACCTTGTTGTCTATTGAAAATATAACCTTTATTTAAATTTTAAATTCATCTTTCGGACTTGTAGTTAGACCCATTCCAGCCCGCACCTTCTTTCACCTCTGCTGATCCACCAAAACTCGTAATAATAATAATAATAATAATAATAATAATGATAATAATAATAATAATAATAATAATAATAATAATAATAATAATAATAATAAGTGAACGAAGTAAATGTAAGTCATCACCCACATTGTTTATCACCTATATTCACGGCATACTTAGGACATGAACCAAAACTTAATATTACCACATGCATAAATATTATAAAATGTCATTTTCTGACGACCATTATCTCGAGGAATACGAATAGCAACTTCAGGCTGAAATCAATTTACACAGATAGCAAAACAATTTTGTATGAAGGTCGTGTCCTCGTTAAAAACAAAAACAATCCCTTTCAAAGGCGAGCATCCCATCAGAACCAAAATTATACTAGGTAGAGTAATAGAAATTTATCTCGGCGATCGGACCGAACCCAACTTGTCATAGAAAGCCGCCCTCTGCATGGGAGTTAACAAGCTGGAATTAACATACTGTCTGACTCTAAACACCTTCAGCTAACGACTTCTGTCACGGAAACTGAAGCTGAAACACAACAAAAGAGCCATCCGCCAGGAAGCCCTATATGTCATAGAGTGCTCCTCACTAAATAGGAAAGGCTTGATTGAAAAATTGGAATGCAGAAAGAGAAGAATTCTCAGATAGATCACAGGCACGGTACTGGAAGATAAGGAATACCGGAGACGTCACAATTCAGAACTCAGCGAGGCTCCCTCTCTGCGCGACGGAAAGGAAGGTGGCTGTCTACGGTCACGTGGCGAAATTGTCTCCCAGCATACTTATCAACAGTCTGGTCACCTTTTGAAGAAACGAAGTTCGTACCATCTGACCGAGGGAAATCAAGAATAACTTAAAGGAACTGGGGTTGACAAACTTACAAAGCAGACAGGCTATGAGACAGATCCTGAAGAAATCCCGATATTTCAGGAACAACCTCCGAAGAATGAAGTTACCCTCCCGTAAGAAGAAAGGAAAAAGCTACAGTAGAAAAAATACAATATTACTGGGCCAACGATTGAACAAGCGAAGTCTCAAGTAGGCCCATTCGAAAGTCGGAGAAAAGAATGACAGGTGTCCTACTTCAGTTATACTGGCTGTGATGTTTACAGATAGAGATATTTACTGTTCGCAAAAATAATTACATGAAGCACTCTCATCCCCTTTCACAATCTAGGCCAGAGGTGCTCAGCTGGGCGCCCGTTGAGGCTAGCCCAGTGCAGCCGGGCTGGCCTGACGTAAATTCGGACAGCTTACGTGGCAAGCATACTTCACAGTGAAGTGAGAGAGAGAACGCACTTGAGAGGAATGTGGAGCGGTGACGTTCGATCGTGACTACGAAGTTCTCCTCCACCACCCAGCGAAATGTTGATTGCGGTACCGCACAGTATTTAATATATATATAATGGCAGGAAGAACGACCGTTTCACGATATTCCGGTTTGATTTATACTGCGCTGAATATAAACAGTCAATTTTCTTTTCTTATATTCATACTTATACAAAAGCAAAGCAAAGTCATCTCCGTACAGGCCATGAAGGACCTTTGAGGGGTGGAAATTAAAGGCTTCCACCATCCGTAACCTCGGCACTTGATGTGGTAGAGTGGTTAGCTCTACGCCCGGCCGCCTTTGCCCCCAGGAATTAACCTGGTACTCAATTTTAGTGTAGGCTGAGTGAACCTCACAGCCATGTGCACCTCTGGAAGTAGAAATCCTCGTTTCTTAAATTTTACGATTTCCTGACGGGGATTCGAACCCACGTCCTTCCGGGCGAACCGAGCACACCTTTACCGCCTCGGCCAGGCAGACGCTATTTATACTTATATATTCAAAGAAAACCGACTCGATAAAAAAATTTGCCACAATTTACAAAGGTACAAGCTACGATTTACAATTCCTTGGATGTAAATGACAGTATTTCCATTTCAAAAATAAACATTCATGTTATTCATTCAGCAAAATGTAATATATTTACAAAATTCAACAAGTTTATTGCTTGATTTTGCACTGTGTTGTGTGACTTTCCCTGTTCACTGAATTTCTGAAAATAGTATCCAAAGCTGCAGTCGCTTAAGTGCGGCCAGTATCCAGTATTCGGGAGATAGTAGGTTCGAACCCCACTGTCGCCAGCGCTGAAAATGGTTTTCCGTGGTTTCCCATTTTCTCACCAGGCAAATGTTGGGGCTGTACCTTAACTAAGGCCACGGCCGCTTCCTTCCTACTCCTAGCCCTTTCCTGTCCCATCGTCGCCGGAAGACCTATCTGTGTAGGTGCGACGTAAAACAACTAGCAAAAAAAAATATATATATTATCCAAATCTTATCAGACGTCCGCTGATAATAGCTAGCCTGAGAATGGCGAGGGAGTTTCGTCACGAGTGAGCACATAGATATAGATTAAAATACAAAATAATTTGGGTTTGTAGACCTAACTATTTATTGTATTCATTCAAAATACATAAACTACAATGAACATAAATAACTTATTCCTCACAATATAAATTGAAAATTATGTGGATTTCTGCAATTTTTCGTTAGTTAATTTTTTGCCTCCCTTTGGAACTCGGGTATCGTCGAAGTGATTGATACTGACTGGGAGAACTTCGCCCAACCTTCACGAACTGTGACGTAACCACCTCACTGTGTCTTGAATAGCATATGCTCATCGCCAACCTGCACGCCCGCTTCCAGTGCAGGGCACCCGCGGAACGATATGCCCAGCGTGAGCACCTCTGATCTATTCGAAGAGCAGGTATTTTAGCTAGTAACCACGATAAATACTCTAACTAAACATTAACAAAGAATTTAAATTATTACTAATAGCCTACGATAATGAAAATATAAAAGACTTCAATTTTAAAATAGTCCTGCTCTATGGGCAAGTCCGGCTCCATGGCTAAATGGCTAGCAAGGTGGCCTTTGTTCACAGGGGTCTCGGGTTCGATTCCCGGCAGGGTCGGGAATTTTAACCTTAATTGGTTAATTTCGCTGGCACGGGGGCTGGGTGTATGTGTCGTCTTCATTATAATTTCATCCTCATCACGACGCTCAGGTCGCCTACGGGCGTCAAATCAAAAGATCTGCATCTGGCAAGCCGAACTTGTCCTCGGACACATTCCGGCACTAAAAGCCATACGCCATTTCATTTCTATGGGCAAATAGTTTACGTGATGCTCTTTGGTCCAAGGGGATCCCGGGCTCCATTCCCGATCGGATCGTGGAATATAAAATTCATTGGTTAATTCAACTGGCTCGGAGACTGGGTGATTTTGCCGTCTTTAGCATGATAATTCATCTTGGTACGGTCCCATAGTTACACATAGTTACTCGGAAGACTTGCACCAGATCTCTCCGGAGGCCACATGCCATGATTATTATTATTAAGTTATTATTATTATTATTATTATTATTATTATTATTATTATTATTATTATTATTATTATTACATCAATTTAGGAAGGCTCGGCTTGTGCCGGTAACATAATGGGCTGACTCAGCCTAAGCAAGGAGTCACCCTCTTGATTATGTAACTCTAGGTACATATATATACATATATTTAAAACAGAAATAATTACAACATATACATTTGTTCAATAAATATGCACAGAAGATGTCGCTAAACAACTTCTTATCTCCCCGTTTTAGGAATCTGTTCTTCAGTATTACTGCAACTGCGACCTGAAACTTCATGCTGTTTGGCGTAAGTCAGAGGAAAAGTTGTTCCTAGGAACTTTCTCACAATGTGGCAAGTGCTCAGGTGGGTGGCTTTCTGTAGTTCAACGTATGTGTGATTATGCAGGTTTATTGCGGCCAGAGAGCTGTGCAAGCTTTTTGGAATAACGCCGGTAAATGATATTACTATTGGAACTGTGGTGACTGATTCTAGTTTCCACAGGCGTTGTATTTCTATTGCCAATTCTGTGTATTTTGATATCTTTGTGGCTATTGTTGTTTGCAGATTGGAGGCGTTTGGACAAGCAATTCCAGTAAGGGATGCGGATCTTTTTGATTTATCGATTAGAATAATATCTGGCCTATTGTTGCTGAGCGTGACATCGGTTACGACTTCTCGGTTTCATAGTAGTTTGTATGAAGAGTTTTTGAGAAAGAATGGAGGTGTATATGTCCAATATGCAGTTGATGACTGAAGAAATCCAAATCTTTCAGAATGTCTCAGGTGAATGATTTTAGCTACATTTTGTTGGCCAAGTGTGGACGGCCAGAGATGACGTGCTGGATGCTCTCTCTAGTTCTGGAACAGCGGCGGCAGTTGTCTGTGACAACTCTTGGATCATCCATGAGGAATTACGGTAGTTCCGTGTAGCAATTACTTGATCCTGGCTGGCCAGAACAAATCCTTCTGTTTTGGGGAAAAGACCACAGTAGGTCAGCCAACCGTGAGACGCAGGTTTGTCGATATGAGGCTGATCCAGTTCGTGGGGTTATTTCCCGTGAAGAGGTGTTTGCTTCCACGTGACCATATTCATCCCCTTTGTAGGTGGAGTGGAAACAGACATTTCCGGCGACGAAAGATTGAGAGGTGCATAGTATATATCAGCTCTGCAAACAGCTTGATGAAGACACGATGTTTCAGCTCTCTAGTGGAAATATTCTCTTAGGTTTGATATCAGATTGCTGTGTAACTTGACAATGGGTAAGAATCCCCTACCACCTTCTGATCTCGGTAGTGTTGCAGTTTTAGGATGATGCATATGGTACCGTGTGAGTGAAACTTCTGTTTTCGTTTGTAACTGTTGAAGTTCTGTTTGGGTCCATTTTATGACGCTAAAGGAGTATGTAAGCAGTGGTATGGCGTACATTGACTGCTTTGGTAAGATGTTTAGCTGTCAGTTTTGATGATAGCACTTTGCTGAGGCGTGTTATGTATAGTGCTCTGATGAAAACCGAGATATTTGTACATTTGTTCTTCCTCCAGCTGTTGTATGGATTCGTCGCTCAAACTAGAAGGTGACCCTCGTGCTGAGTAGGATCCTCTGAAGACAGTTTGGGTTCTGCATTTGTCCAATCCAAACCTCATGCCTATATCTGAAGAAAACGTCTTGTTAATTGAGAAGAGATGTTGAATATGGGTTTTGGTAGAGGCATACATCTTAATGTCATCCATATAGAATTGGCGGCTGATTTTGAATAGTTCTTCTCGTTTGTTCTTAATGCTAAATCCATATCCACTTGTGTTCAGTAGGTAAGATAGTGGATTTAACCCATATCTGCCCAAATTATGTTTCTGTGGAATATTGCGATATATTTCGTAAGTACAGTTGTTTGTAACCTAAATGAAAGGGTTATGATGATTTTAGGTTTCAATAACAAAATTTCGCGGAGATTTACCCTGTCGGCATTTGTCGAAAGTGAGCAGAGACGGGTAGGGTAAAAGACGTGCTCAATAAAGGAAACTTTCTTCGCATTTTAAGCTCATATCTATGTAATAATCACTTAGTAAATATTAGTCACATAACTGTTGAATAAGCACAAAATAATACAAAATATGTGATTCAAACATAAATGAGGTACAGTTTTGTCTAAATTGAGAATACACACTGTTTCAAAACAAAAGGACAATATTTGAATGTTTATAGTACTTGTTACACACACCATACCAAAGTTTCAGCAAGTATGATCAATCTGAAAATAGTAAAAAAAAATGAAAACTACGTGTAGAACTTAAAAACAATTTAGTCTGCGTTTTGAGGTTTCATTCTGCTTCTCGTCATCCAGTCTGGTTTAGCGTGAGTGAAATGCCTCGAAGCAAAGGACGTGGCAGCCAACGTTACATTTTTTCACTGTTTATTGGCAGATTTACCACATTGAGCGCACCGCACTTGCTTCTCTCTTGTTTCGAGGCAGTGGGATACCCCATCGAAACGCACTTCTGGCAACACGCGTGAAGATACTTTCGTACTCGGTCTTCTTGCGTTAGGACGCGTAGCGACACAAGATCGGATATATGTCCTAACGATGTACCGTGTGAAGCCGAGAGGGTCTTAATTTTCCTCTTTGCCCTTTGGGGTCAAACGCTTAAGTTCACTTATTTTTGTACACACTAGTTCAGCACCAGCCCGGAGTTCATTACCAGAGAGTCTGTTTATATCTCCGCATGATTCATCATCATCGCTATCTCCGTCACTATGGAAAGCATTTTCAGGTGGTTCCATGTATATATTAGCATCTAGGATGTCTTGTGATTCCTCCAGGATGCTTACGATCTGCTCGACGGTCAATCTGAGAAGAAGACATGAAAATTCTATATCAGTACTGAGGCAATCCCATTCGCTCCCGCTGTCGACATATGTCGACGTGGAAGTTTTGTGCTCTGCCAGACAAAATCAACTATAAGTCAGCCAAAAATGAATTCAAAATGTGTTAAAAGCACGTTTCGTTATTACGTTTAACACAACAGTCCGATCTTACTTTCAACTGTAACAATATTATAAGAAAATATTACTCACCGTGACGGAAGCGCCATCCTCTTGAGTTTATGCGGAATGCTGTTTCATACGCAGCGACGCAGTAAGGCGCGAAATCGAGTGTTTCTTGTTTTCGTGCTGTGCATTAAGTATCAAACAATGAACTGTAAACGATGCACCTCAAAAATATTCTTCCGATTTACCGTCATAACATCGACAATATTCAGAGATTAATGTCGACAGTGGGCACGTATGAGTTAATGCCTGCAGAACCATAATGGACTCAGTGAGGTCCCTTGGAAGATCTCCCGTCGTATTGGTATGGGTCTTGTTGAGGTGTTCCAGTCTGCCATTACGGTCTTCAGGAAGTGAATGATTGAGAAGTCAACTTTATATAGTTCCAGAACGTGTATGAGCCAAGTGTGTGGTACTGAATCAAAGGCCTTTTGACAGTCAATGAAGCACGTGTATAGGTTCCTGGACTTATGCTGTACTTGTTCCAGGACAACAGAGTCGATAATCAGTTGCTCCCTGCACCCCCTTGGTAATCTTCTTGCAACACTTTTGCTCCTCGGCAATGATGTGGTTTTCCTCGCAGTGTTTCAGAATTATGTTGGCTATTATAGATGAAATATATAAAATAGACAGTCATGTTATAGACCGATACTTCTCTGGATTTTGCAGATCTTCATCTTTTGGTTTCAGGTATGTGATGCCAGTGCACAGAAAAAATGGGAATGATGCCGGATTGTCTAAAAATTTCTGGAAACATTGAGTCAGGAGGAAATGAGTACCTGTAAATTTCTTGTAGTAATAATTGTGTATGCGATCGATGCCTGGGGCCTTCCAGTTCTGCAGTTTCTTGATGCTCTGTTGTATTTCTCCGATCTCAACATCCTTGGTTGCCAAATACTTTCATTAGTTCTATCTTTCAGTTCCCTGATGTAATGGGCTTCATTATTGTGCTGTATGGGGTTCGACCATACTCCCGACCAATAGCTGCGAATTTCTTCCTCGCTGGGTGTATTTCAATCTTGTGCTGCATCTTGTGTTCTCTCGTTCAGATTGCTGTAGAACTGTTTCACATTTCTTTCGAATATTCCGTTATGTGATTTTCTCTCTGTGGTGTTTTGGTATCTTTTGAGGCGCTTGGATAATGCGGCCAACTTTTACTTCATTGTTTCGAGGATTTCTTGTAGTACTGTACTTCGAGGTTCCTCCAGACTCTGCCTTAAGTTGATTTTCAGAATTCGAATAATTTTGTTATTTAGGCGTTTCCCTCTTACTCCATTCTTATATTGCTGCAGGCGATTCACGTCCTGGTGGATTTAGATGACGCGTTCTTTCAGGCTTTTTGCCCAAGGCGGTTCTCTCAATTTCTTCTTGACAGGCTTATTGTTCGGCAAGATTGGCTTTCCGTGGTTCAATCGTGCTGCGGCAAGTGCTGCAAAGAGTATACCAGTATGTACTTCAGGAAATGTCTGATGCTCTTTCAGATATTCTGGCAAGACTTTCGAATTAAGATCTTCAATGATTTTTCCAAACTCTTTGGGTGATTGCTTCCTTGGCAATATGGGTCGTTGTGTAGTATTGGTACCAGAATATTCTAGAAGAGCCATGTAGAATTCAACATGTGTCTTGTTGTGGAGGTCAGAGTTATCTGAAAGTGTTACTTCGGGAGTATTTTTATGTATTGCTACATCAGTATCAGGTTGACTGTTAAAAGTTGAATCAGACTCGATACTGTCAAGATGTGGGTAGAGTTATTGTGTTACTTCATGTCTGATTATACTAAGAACAGGTCCCGGGATCAAATTGTTCTTGATGATTGAACTTCGTTGATCTGCACTGCACTGTTCAGTAACTTTCATTGTTGGGTACTGATTTATAAAGGCTGTGTGTAGTTGTTGCCTGTATCCTGCAATTTCAGTTTCAAGACGAGTTATTCGAAGATAAGCCCGCATGATGAATTCGTTCATATCACTGTTCCATTTAATGCGTTTTTCGGTCTTACTGATACGAGAGGTCGTACTTGGCACAAAAGCGCCCCCACCAGCGCGGTATGATAATCAGGTTCTTGTGTTCCGCCATGATCGTCTTGAGCTACTGTAGTTGTTCGGGTGACCCGATGGAAGGGCAGCAGCTTAAGTTCCCACCACCACCGGCTCGCACGCTGTCATCCCTAGCGGTGGCTCCAGAGACGCTGAGGCAGCGGCATTTTCCGAAACACAGTTTTAGAGCTCTTGATGGTTGTTTTTTGCTTTTTATAACCTACACCCAGGTGATGTGATGTTCAGCTACTCCACTGGAGACAGAAGCTGACCACTTTGCCGTTTGCTGCAAGTCAGACGAAAAGTGGATTTGGGTTGGTTCTTCCGCCCTCTCTGCCATTGGGATTTGCCATTTAGTTATTATTATTATTATTATTATTATTATTATTATTATTATTATTATTATTATTATTATTATTATTATTATTATTATTATTATTATTATTATTGTACCGGGAGGTACACCTCAACGCCGCGCATTCAAAACTAGCGCCTAAATTAACTCCTCTATTGGTGAAACAGTGAAACTGAAACTACAGCAACTTAGAAATTTACTCAGAAGATGTCACCACAGAAATAAGATGTAATTTTATTGTGAAGTTTCCTGAACTGACTGTATTTCTACTAGTTTTGTTTGCTATCCATCAAGAAGTTTGGACATTCTTTCACAGATGACACTACTAAAAACTATGATCATGCACCCTGGTGCGAGGTATAAGAACTTATAATTCAAAGAAGTTTTGTATTCATAAGTTTTTTTTTTACTGATTGATGTTCGTTTATTATTGGGTTGGTAATATTTCCTTTTTATTTCCACCAGTTTTGAATCTAGCCAATCCCTAATTACTGTAATTAATTTTCCACCTATCACCGGCTTCTTCTTCGATTCTGGGTGAAAATTTGGAAGTGACCAATAAAAATGAGAGGGTGTGGCTGGTTTCATCTGGAATGATCTCGTACCTTCCCTGAGGGTTTATAAACTGCGGCTTTTCACGTCTCTTGGCCAATTGATCGTCATCTTATTGAGTGTGTGTGTCAAAGCAGGAGGCGGGCGGCTTCTTTCATCTGTCAGCAGTACATCTACAAGGTAATGGCCACATAAGATCTTTCTATCTTGCTTACTCCGCAGTTAAACCCGAGGCAAAGGTCCGAATCGTTAACTAGGTTACCTGCCTTTCTAAAAAATGTAACTTTCTGCCGGCTAATGTAAAAACTTCATAAATCTTCAACTGTAAACCGGGGATAGAGAGTGATGTACACTCTCGAGCTCCCCTTCATCTTGGTTTGAGGTGACTTCGTTTTATAGCTGTTTTTTCATTCTGTAATTGGTTAATGTAATTCCTATACGAATCACCTCAGTAGTTTGGGAATAGCCCCTTTTTCGTCGGCCGAGAGCCCTTTAGGTTATTTTAGTGTACATATCTAGGAGTGCAAGTATACGCTTCCATTCAATTTGTGTTTCGGGCCATTTACTTAACCCGTTCTGTTCCGCAAAAGGCCCTGTAGGTTGGGTACTAGATACCCCTGCAAATCATTACCTTTCAATTTTTTAGTTGTGCCTTAATAGCGAGTGATTGTAATTTTCTGATATTGTCTTAAATAGGCTAGAAGAAACTGAGAGCCTGTTAGCTCTTTTTCTAATTTTGTGATTGTAACGAGTGCCTCTGGAAGGCTAGATATTGTATTTTGGGAGCAAGTGATCCATGCATTAGGGGGATTTCTGCCCTTGGGTAAATTGGTGCTCTTTGTAAATTTGAGCTTGTAGCTCAAGAAATGTAAAGCTAGGGGCTTAAAGCCCAAGGTGTTAAGGTTCTGAATCTTGCATTCTTTCCCAATGTTGTTCAATGATTGCTATTTGCACCTGCAATATTCTCATGAAAATCTTGTCATGTGTGAAGTTCTGAAAACATAACCTTCAGTTTAAGTTTTAAATTCAATTCTTGACATTGTAGTTAGACCCATTCACCCCAGCACCTTCTTTCACCTCTGCGTTTCACGAAAAACCCCGGAACAAGTACTATTATTATTATTATTATTATTATTATACCGGGCGGTACACCTCCACGCCGCTAATTTAAAATGTGCGCCTGTTGAAACTCCTCTGCTGGAGGAAGTCTGAACTTTATTGACGGTGTTAATTTTCAAGTTTCTCAGAAGATGTCACTACCTGAAAATTTTAGAGTTTTTGAACTGTGTCATTTTCGACGTATTTTTGTTTTGCTTGTAGTAAGAAGTGTGAACTTTCTCTTCTAGAGGACACTACTGCAGATCAACAATAGTACACCCTAGTGCGGAGTGAAAGAACTATTTTTTGGAGAAAATTTTATTTCAAAAGTTTGTTTCTTGTTCAATTTCTTTCTGTTATTGTTTAAGTTGGCTGTATACCCCTCTCTTTCCCCTTGTTTTGTATTTAGCCAATCCCGAATTTCTTTAATTAATTTCTGCCCAATCTGATGTATCTTCCCCCAACTTGGATATGTTTCTGTACCCTAGCCAATAAAGTGATTGTGGGCGGGTGTTCTCTTCCCTAAAACGCCTAGAACCTTCCGCGAGAGTATTTAAACTGCTGATTTTTGGGTCTCCGGGCCACTTCTGTTCCATCTTTCAGTGTGTAAAGTACATAGCAGGGGGCGGGAAGCGCCTCTTTCTTCTCCAGCTGTTCAACACCAGGTAATGGCCTCTTAATAACTTCTTTTCTTGCTAGGTCGGCAGTTTAACTCTCGGGGCGGGTTCGAAGCGTTTCCACTATGTAACCTTTTCCTAAAATGTAACTACTCTTTTCATCTATTCTCTTTTAAAGCTGCATATTGGGATAGAGAGTGCTAACCCTCTCAAGCTCCCACTCATATTGTTTTGAGGTGAACTTATTTTCTCAACCTATTCTTCGTTAACGTAAAACAAATTGTTCTTTTCTAAAGTCACCTCTGTAGTATGGGATTAGCCCTTGCATTAGTGGCCTAGAGCCAGATTAGGTTTTAAAAACAAGTGTATCAGGAGTGCAAGTTCGCCTCCTCTCAAATTGTTATTTTAAAGGTCATGTAATCAACCTTCTTTTCATTTAATAGACCTCAGTAGGTTGGGTATTTTACCCCTGTGTCTATGTACAGTGAGGACAACTTGAAGGTGGAGTTTGGTGTGGCCTTTGAGAGGCTTAAAGTTGAGAGCGAGTGGCTCTTTTTTGAAAATTGAGTGTTGTATGCCTCGTGGAGGCTTTTCAGTGTAATTTGGAGCAAGGGCTCCTAGGCATGAATGGGGTTTTCTGCCCCTCTGTTGAAACTTGTGTTTGGGGTAAAACTGAGCTGATTGCCCAAGCATTGTGAAGTCAGGGCGCGAAGCCCAAATCCTGTAAATATTGTAACTACCCTTTTGACTTGCCACTTTGTACCTGCCATGCTTGTTATTTCTTTATTTTGAAAAGAAAATATAACCTTGTTAAATTTTAAATTAATTTTACTTTCGTAGCTTGAGACCCGTTCACACCCGCACCTTCTTTCACCTCTACCTACCGCTAAAACACGGTAACAAGTGGTAGCAGAGCGTGGTTGAATGGGTCTCAATTTAGCCCGTTTTGACGGTTAAACATTGTTTTGTTCCGAACTCTAACAATTTTCTCAGTTGCTGGAATTTTTTTTGAGTTTTTCAAAATTGTTCTGTCATCATGCCCGGACCTTGCGATGTTCTCCATCTTAACTATTTGCGCAAAGAGGAGTTGATATATGAGTTAACTATTAGAAATGTGCAATCTGGAGGCACGGTTGCAGTAGACACAAATAAGCTTAGAGAGTCCCTTGATTTGCCCATTTCCATCCCCACCTTGGGAGAGAAAGAAATTGACGACTCTCTTTCCACGATCGTCGAGAATATTACTGGGCTAGCTTCTGTAGTTAGTTTTTTTGATGAAAATGATCCTTCTCCTAATCAAATTAAGCGTGTGCAAGCTAGGCTGTTTCATTTCTCGAATAGAGTTAACGATCTGTTGTCTCTAAAGCTGAATGACGTTCAGAAGAAAGAAGCTAGTACGCTGCTTGAAAATATTTCTGAATTATCTAGTAAGGTCACTCAATTGTTAACTGGGGAAGTACCTCCCAAAACTGATCAACCCGCCACGATGAATGTAGGTAGCGAGGAAGAGCCTCATAAGGGAGAAGTAAATAGGAAAACCATTGCTGCTCAAACAACCTCTGCCCCATTGGACGAGTCTGAACGCCGTAACTCATTAAATAATGTACGTTCTGAATTAACTACCTTGCCATTGAAACCTTTACCTACTATGTCACCCGGGTTTAGCAGCTTGCCTCATCCATTGGCAATGTTGCTCAGAGGTATCTCTAAGTTTTCGGTTAATACCACCAGTGAAGTAATTTCATTTTTAAGATTTCTTGTTGAATTTCAGGATCATGCCCTTGTGTTTTCTCTTTCTCCATGTCAAATTTTGCAAATCATCTATCCTTATGCAATTGGTATTCTCTCTGACAAAATAGTAAGAGCCATAGCTGAACAGTCATCTATTGAAGATTTTCACGCACACTTGCTTGCAAATTTTATTCCTGCTCGCGCGAGGTCATCTCTGATTCAGAAGTACTATTATCGTGTACAGCGCTTGGATGAGAACTTGGCTGATTTCATACAAGATATTAAATTCTATACTAGGGTGTTTGCTCTTCACTTCCCTGAGGATCAAATTGTACAAGCTATTGTGGAAGGTATTTCACCATCCTATAGGTCATATTTGTGTTTCGCGGCGTGCCCGCAAACTTTCTCGGAACTTGAAGCATTGGCCGTCTCAGCAGAAGGAGTTAGATACGCCGATTCTTTGCGTGTAGCGAAAGAACCCCCGCCTTCCTTTAGTAATACTCGGCCTCCACCTCGCCAATCAGTCACCCCTCGTAAATGTTATGCTTGTGGGTCGCCTGACCACCTGCGCAATAAGTGTCCACTGATCAAGTCGAGTGGGACAAGGAATGGGGCTGGTTCATCACAAGGCTGTTTTAAATGTGGGGCTTTCTCACATATCGCCAAGAATTGCCCAAATTCGAATAGCACCCCCTCCTGCTCAACTTCTGGTGCAAATTCCACCTATGCCAATAATAAAAAGTGACTAGTGGCTTCGGCTGAGTCGACTAATCCATCTTCCCGAGACTCAGCCCCTAGTAAACAGGTTGTAAATTCAGGGAACGAGCAATTTTCAAATTCATCTTTTGAATGCCCCAAAGAGTGTCTTAGGATTGCGGCGGATTCCCCAGCACCTATTCCTTTTCTTAAGATTGAGTTAAATAACGAGCCTATAACAGCTCTCTTAGATTCAGGCAGTGTTTGTTCGATTATTTCGGCTGAATGGTATTCTAAATTGAAATTTGTTTGTAAACTACCTGACTATGTCTCCTCTCCTGTTCAATATGTTTCGGCTAATTCATCCCCATTAGAAATTCTAGGTTCCTTACTGGTCAAAATTCGTATTTTTAAATTTACATGGAAAACCAAACTGTTTGTGGCTAAGCACTTGTCTTGCCCCATCATACTGGGAGCGGACTTCATTTCTCACACTGGTCTTGTGCTCGATCTTCAGAGTAAGTCGTGCACATTCAAATTTGCGTCCAATTGTAAAATTCCCTTGTTAAAGTGTAATTCTGTGTCATGTTCATCTATTTCGCCTACCCAGGATGAGATGTTGTTAGACCTTAGACATCTACCTGAGGAGCAGGCTGATAGTATTCGTAAATTATGTCAGTCATTTCCAGAGGTGTTCTCTGATACTCTTGGTGTTACTGACCTTATTGAATACAAAATTGAGGTCACGGATTCGATTCCTGTCCGTTTTCCACCTTATAGGCTATCTCCACCTAAAATGAAGGCTCTGAAAGAAATTATCGATCAGATGTTGAAGGATGGTATTATTAGGCCCTCTAAGTCAGCGTATTCTTCGCCTATTTTTCTAGTCCCGAAACCCCAAGGAGGCTTCAGGCCTGTCATTGATTATAGGGCTCTCAATCGGAAGGTGGTGTTGCAATCTGTGCCCCTTCCTGACCTTCATTCTTGCTTTTCATGGTTTCGTAAGGCCAAGTTCTTTACTATCTTGGACTTGAATCAGGCCTATAATCAAATTCCCCTTGCCGAAGAGTCTAAACATCTTACAGCGTTTGCCACGGACTGGAACTTATACGAATACAGCCGCGTGCCTTTCGGGCTCCCCACGGGAGCAGTTGTACTCACTAGGCTACTAGATAGGGTCTTCTCCGACATCAAATTTGAGTACTTATATCACTACTTGGATGATGTCGTCGTATTTTCAGAGACTTTTGAAGAACATCTAGATCATCTGCGAGAAGTTCTCAATCGCCTTCGTAAGGCTGGGTTAACTGTCAAGTTGTCCAAGGTGGCCTTTGCTAAGCCCTCCATGTCATTCCTAGGGCATATTGTGTCACCTGATGGTGTAGCAGTCGATCATTCTAGAACACAGGCCATCCGTGATTTTAAACCTCCCAAGGACATTAAAGGTATCGCCAGGTTCATTGGTATGGTGAATTTCTTCAGGAAGTTTATTCCTAACTTCGCTAATAGAGCGGCGCCCTTAAACCTTCTTCGTAGGAAAGGCATCAAATTCGAGTGGGGACCTTCTCAACAAGCCGCTTTTGAAGATCTTAAATTAGCTCTCTGTAATGCCCCTGTACTTGCTATGCCTGATTTCTCGAAGAAATTCATCGTCCAAACCGACGCGTCGTCGTCAGCAGTAGCTGCAGTCCTTCTTCAAGAGACTGAACTAGGGAGGCGACCCATCGCCTATGCATCTAGGACCTTGTCGGCTCAAGAAGCCAAGTATTCCATCTATGAGCTCGAAGGTTTGGCAGTTTTATTCGCCTTAGAAAAGTTCCGTCTCTATCTGGAACACGTCAAATTCGACCTGGAGACAGATAATCAAGCCTTAAGCTGGGTCTTAGGTAGGCCGCGTCGTACTGGTCGTATAGCCCGTTGGGCCATCCGTATTTCTGCCTTCCAATTCGATGTCAGGCATATCAGAGGTACCGAAAATGTTGTTGCTGATGGACTCAGCCGTATGTTTGCCAACGACGTCGAGACCCATGAACCGGTCGACAGTTCAACACCTTCCGAGTCCATACTATCTGGTGTTAATGCCATCTTAACAGATGCTCCCATGCTTTTTAGGGATATTGAGAAATACCAACGTGAAGATCCGACGCTGGCTCTGATAATGGAAACCCTTTCTTCTGGGGAACATGTCGTCCCTTATGTTCTGAGGAATGGTGTTTTATGTTGCCCTTCGAGGCATGACAAGATGATGAAGGTTGTCGTTCCAGCTGTTCTTGTGCCTATGATCTTCAAATACTATCATGAGACCCCATTGGGGGGGCATCTGGGAATATTTAAAACTCGTGAAAAGATTCGTGAAATGTTCATCTGGAAAGGTATGGACGGTGAAATCCGTGAACTTGTAAAAGCTTGTAAATCTTGTTTGCTCAGTAAACCCACCATGTCCCCCAAGGTAGGCCTTTTGTCTTCGCATCAAGCGTCGCGCCCCATGGAACGCCTGTATATTGATTATGTAGGACCCTTCCCCCAGTCAAAGGGAAATGCTAACAAGTTCATCTTTGTATGCGTAGATGGCTTTACTAGATTTTCCTGGTTATTTCCGACTAAGCTGGCTACCGCTCAGTCTACCATTACTTGCTTAAATTCTATTTTTGCTTCTTTTGGTCCGTGCCAATATATTGTATCTGATAATGCTAAGGCTTTTACATCTAATTTATTTCGTAAATTCTGTTTTGACTTGTCCATCTCTCATGTAACTACTTCTGCTTATTACCCTCAACCATCTCTGGCTGAACGGGTTAACCGTAATCTCAGGTCCGCACTTATTGCCTATCATCATGAAGATCATTCCAGGTGGGACACGTCCCTGCATTGGTTAGCTTTTGCTTTGAATTCGGCGGTTCATGAATCACATAAATTTACTCCAGCCTCGTTGATGTTCAAGTTTGTTCCCAACACGCCGCTCTCTAACCTCTGGTCTCTGAGTGACATTCTACCCGAGACAATAGATCCGGACAACATTAAAGATCTTTGGAAGAAGGCTAAAGCCAATCTTAAAGTGTCTCATGAAAAGGTTAGGGAAAGGTATGATCGTGGACGGAGACCCACCCCTTTGAAGGTAGGTGACCAAGTTATGGTCAAGAACTTTGTTCCCGCGGGCAAGCTTGCCCCCAGATTTCATGGGCCTTGTATCATTCTCGATTTTCTTACGCCGGTTACATTGTTAGTAAGCAATCCAGCCACCGAGAGGATATTTAGGGTTCACATGTCCCAGGTGAAACCGGTGTAATTTCTGTGTTAACTTGCTTCATATTATTTTGAAAGGAATATCAAGGTTATATTTTTTTTGAGTTTCACTTTTAAGGCTTTCTGCCCCTTCTATTATATTTTGTTTCATATGTAAGTATTTTTTGTAAACCCTCCCCGCACCGTTAAACTGCCATTCTGTCCTTACCACGGCCATTACCACGCTCCCGTCTCCTGCTATACACACTGTGGCTTGCTTATATTAAATGCCACGGATTCCTGCACGCCGCTGGCCCCTCAACCTCTCCAACAAGCCTGTGCCCTCAAAAAATGATGATAGTCCAACAATTCTGCCGCCTAGCTTCAATGTTTCAGTGCCCCCGCAGCCGCGTGGCGCCGTGCCGCGACTGGGCTAGAGGAAGGGCCCCCTCGATCCCAGCGAGGACGACATGTGCACGGCGAGCCGGAGCTCTCCTCCCGGCCAAGGCTGATGTGCGGCGCACGACCTGCTACTTGCCCGCAGCCTGTATATGTTCACCGCGGGCGCGGCGTACTTCAACACCACTGCTCCCCTCATAGTGCGGGCGAGCGGTATCTCAGGGTACTTGAGGGGTCCGAGCGGCCTCCTTTGGACGCAAGCTGCAACGGCCGGCCCGGCCATCCAACTTAATCAACATCAACTACATGGACAGTTATTATAAGCAATGACTACACTTGGGAATTCAACAGCAATATTTGGTGGACATTGCAAAATTTTTCATCACTTTTAAGTATTAAAAGTTTATCTTCAGAATTCAACTTCTACAAACATAAAGACTTTACTTCACCTGCAACAACAAAATTTTGAAACTGAATCAAACCAAATTAAGAAAATCTTATAAAATGCTTCTGCAATCAATCTTCATATTAACTTGGACCTTGTTTCAAACAAATTTCATGTGTCACCCCTGGAGGAACTTTTTGGGGGGGGGGGAGGTCTGTACCGGGCGGTACACCTCCACGCCGCTAATTTAAAATGTGCGCCTGTTGAAACTCCTCTGCTGGAGGAAGTCTGAACTTTATTGACGGTGTTAATTTTCAAGTTTCTCAGAAGATGTCACTACCTGAAAATTTTAGAGTTTTTGAACTGTGTCATTTTCGACGTATTTTTGTTTTGCTTGTAGTAAGAAGTGTGAACTTTCTCTTCTAGAGGACACTACTGCAGATCAACAATAGTACACCCTAGTGCGGAGTGAAAGAACTATTTTTTGGAGAAAATTTTATTTCAAAAGTTTGTTTCTTGTTCAATTTCTTTCTGTTATTGTTTAAGTTGGCTGTATACCCCTCTCTTTCCCCTTGTTTTGTATTTAGCCAATCCCGAATTTCTTTAATTAATTTCTGCCCAATCTGATGTATCTTCCCCCAACTTGGATATGTTTCTGTACCCTAGCCAATAAAGTGATTGTGGGCGGGTGTTCTCTTCCCTAAAACGCCTAGAACCTTCCGCGAGAGTATTTAAACTGCTGATTTTTGGGTCTCCGGGCCACTTCTGTTCCATCTTTCAGTGTGTAAAGTACATAGCAGGGGGCGGGAAGCGCCTCTTTCTTCTCCAGCTGTTCAACACCAGGTAATGGCCTCTTAATAACTTCTTTTCTTGCTAGGTCGGCAGTTTAACTCTCGGGGCGGGTTCGAAGCGTTTCCACTATGTAACCTTTTCCTAAAATGTAACTACTCTTTTCATCTATTCTCTTTTAAAGCTGCATATTGGGATAGAGAGTGCTAACCCTCTCAAGCTCCCACTCATATTGTTTTGAGGTGAACTTATTTTCTCAACCTATTCTTCGTTAACGTAAAACAAATTGTTCTTTTCTAAAGTCACCTCTGTAGAATGGGATTAGCCCTTGCATTAGTGGCCTAGAGCCAGATTAGGTTTTAAAAACAAGTGTATCAGGAGTGCAAGTTCGCCTCCTCTCAAATTGTTATTTTAGAGGTCATGTAATCAACCTTCTTTTCATTTAATAGACCTCAGTAGGTTGGGTATTTTACCTCTGTGTCTATGTACAGTGAGGACAACTTGAAGGTGGAGTTTGGTGTGGCCTTTGAGAGGCTTAAAGTTGAGAGCGAGTGGCTCTTTTTTGAAAATTGAGTGTTGTATGCCTCGTGGAGGCTTTTCAGTGTAATTTGGAGCAAGGGCTCCTAGGCATGAATGGGGTTTTCTGCCCCTCTGTTGAAACTTGTGTTTGGGGTAAAACTGAGCTGATTGCCCAAGCATTGTGAAGTCAGGGCGCGAAGCCCAAATCCTGTAAATATTGTAACTACCCTTTTGACTTGCCACTTTGTACCTGCCATGCTTGTTATTTCTTTATTTTGAAAAGAAAATATAACCTTGTTAAATTTTAAATTAATTTTACTTTCGTAGCTTGAGACCCGTTCACACCCGCACCTTCTTTCACCTCTACCTACCGCTAAAACACGGTAACAATTATTATTATTATTATTATTATTATTATTATTATTATTATTATTATTATTATTATTATTATTATTATTATTATTATTCTGCCCCTTTTCCCCACACCCTCGGAGTCGCGGTGGCAAACTGTCTTACATGTGAATTTCGGCCAGTTTTACAGTCGGATGCCCTTTCTGACACGAAGTCTTAGTGGAGGGATATAATCACTCTTACCTGTTTCTGTGGTGGTTGGTTCTGCGGTGTTTTTTGCAAACACAAACAGCCAGTCCCAGATCAGAAGAATTAATCAGATGACGTTAAAATCCCCCCACACGACTGAGAATCGAACCCGGGACCGTCTTGCTCGAAGGCCCCAATGGTGCTGTACAGACGAGGATTCGGACATTATTATTATTATTCACTACCAATATTTTGTTGAGGCACTGTTATTCACCACAACGATGTATATTTGATGTGGTAACGATTCCAGAATATCTGGACGGTTTTCCTGAGACAACTGGCACAACGCCGATAAGACAATGAAATTCATTTGCCTCAGACGATTAGTGGAGGTGTTCATGCTCAAAATGCTCACTCGTTTTAACCCATTGTGAAAGTGCTCAATGGGATTAAGGTTGGGTGAATGTGTGGGCCAAAATGGAAATGCCAGCCCAATATTATGTCCTTAGAAACCCCGCGAGTGCGATAACAGTTCGGTGACAGGGTGCGATATTCTGTGAGAGGAAATATTTCTCTTTTGAAAACAATTCCACAAAGGCGTGCGTGGTCTTCAGGTAGTTACGAAAACACTGTGTATTGGCGCGTCCACCTACAGGTATCTGGACCCAATTCATTCCCGTAAAATTCTCCCTCATACCATGACAATGCCCGTAATTTTGACACATACACTGGCGAAAATATCCAAGCACTATGAAACAAGGAATGTAGAATACGGAAATTTTGGCAATATATTTGTCGAGGTAACATATCTAGTTGATTAAAGGTATAAGACTACACGTCAATATCCGTAAGAAAAACGTAATTACAAATGTGCCAAGCTGGTCTATTAATAACTGGGTAATTGCCTGACTGTTGAATGCATGCATTGTGTCGTCAGGCGCCGGATGTAAGTTTGTGGGATGGAGTTCCATGCCTGTTGCACTTGGTTGGTCAATATAGGGATGGTTAATGCGGTTGTGGGTGACGATGGAGTTGTCGTCCAGTGATGTCCTATACGTGCTCGAATGGGAACAGTTCGCGGGGATCGAGCAGGCCAACTCAACATGTCGACATAGAGCAGGTTGGGTTACAACAGCGACATAGGTGTGCACATTATCCTGTTGGAAAGCACCCCCGGGAATGCTGTTCATGAATGGAAGCCCAGCAGGTCGAATCACCAGACTGACGCACTCATCTGCAGTCAGGGTGCGTGGGATAACCACGAGAGTACTCCTACTCCCATACGAATTGCTCCAC
This sequence comes from Anabrus simplex, assembly GCF_040414725.1. Lineage (NCBI taxonomy): Eukaryota > Metazoa > Arthropoda > Insecta > Orthoptera > Tettigoniidae > Anabrus > Anabrus simplex. The sequence continues at coordinate 692,162,543 of NC_090265.1, forward strand.
AGACCAGAACTCCCGGTGTAGGTCCCGGGTGTCGATGCCTCAGACAGGTGGAAAGCAGGCGCTCACCTGACCTCCTTCTAACCTACACACGGCCATTACTGGCACCAAGGCAGATCCGTATTTCATCGAAAAACACAACAGACCTCCACCCCATCCTCCAATGAGCTTTCGCTTGACACCACTGAAGTCGGAGACGGTGGTGTTTTTGGGGTAAGTGGAATGAACGCCGCAGGGTATCTGGCTCCGAGCTATCTTTCAAGTAACCGATTTTGAGAAGTTCGTTGCGTCGCTCTAGTGCCAACTACCGCTCGAATTGCTGCTGCAGACGCAGTCCGTTGTTCCACAGCAATATGCTGCATACGGCGGTCCTCGCTCTCGGTGGTGCCACGGGGACGTCCGGAGCCCGGTTTTCTTGCGAACGTACCTTCTCGTGACCACTGCTGCCAGCACGCATGTACAGTGAAGACATTCCTGCTAAGTCATTCGTCAATAGCGCGGAAGGAAAATCCACCTTCGGGTAACCCTATTGTACTGCCTCGTTCAACCGCAGTGATCTGTTGATACTGGCCTCTTCGTCGTTGTAAAGGCATTCTTGACCATCTCACAGTCATTCCGTCCAGTCTCACAGGTAACTAACGTTCCGCACAGTACAGCCCGTATTTAAAGCAAACCTGATGTGCAACGTCACGGGGCCGCTACTAGCCCCACGCTAATGCGATTTGCGGAAAATTTGAATCAACGTCATCTTTCAGATGTATGAACACGCCTACCAACGTTCTTTAATCTAATACAACCAGTTCTTGGTGTTTGGATATTTTTTCCGCCAGTGTATATTGGCTCCTTGCCTCGTGTTGTTTTCGACACACTCACAGCCTCCCATCAGCATGATTCAGCGTAAACTGGAAGCGTGCTGGGCCCATAACCCAGAGGTCCGTGGATCGAAACCACGCTCTGCTACCACTTGTTCCGAGGTATCTGTGAAACAGCAGAGATGAAAGAAGGTGCGGGGGTGAACAGGTCTCAGAATACGAAATTAAAGTTAAGATAAAATTTAACAAGGTTATATTTTCTTTTCAAGATTAAGAAATAACAAAGAGAACAGGTACTCAGTAGCCGAAACACAATTCGAAAATGTACAATTACAGTGATTACAGGATTTGGGCTCCGAGAGCCAGACACACAATTCTTGAGCTATAAGCCCAACTTTACGATATACACAATTCAACAAACGGGCAGAAGACCCCAATCATGCCCAGGAGCACTTGCTCCTCTTTACACGGTAAAGCCTCCTCGAGGCATACAACAACTCAATTTCAAGAGAGCGATCCGCTCTCAAAGTTTAAGCCTAACAAAGGCCACACCAAACTCAACTTTCAAGCTGTCCTCCAAGGACATAGACACAGGGGTAAAAGATACCCAACCTACTGAGGCCTATCAAGTAAAGAAACAGAAATATTACATGGCCTCGACAATACCAATTTGAAAGGAGGCGAAGCTGCACTCCTAATACATTTTGTTTAAAACCTACTTGGCACTAGGCCGTTAATGCAAGGGCTAATCCCATACTAAAGAGGTGACTTATATGAGAAGACAATTTACATTACGCTAGACTGGAAGAAACGGTTGAGAAAATAAGTTCACCCCAAAGCAATATGAGTGGGAGCTCGAGAGGGTTAAGCACTCTCTATCCCAATATGTAGTTTAAAAGATAGAATAGATACTAAGTGTCTTTACATTTTAAGGGAAAGTTACATGGTAAAAGGCTTCGGACCTGCCCCGAGAGTTAAACTGCTGAGCTAGCAAGAAAAGAAGTTATTAAAAGGCCATTACCTTGTGGTTGAACTGCTGCCCGAAGAAAAAGGCGCTTGCCGCCCCCTGCTACGTACTTTACACACTGAAAGATGTTTCTGAAGTGGCGCGGAGACCAGAAAATCAGCAGTTTATATAGTCTCGCGGAAAGTTCGAGGCGTTTCAGGAATGAGAACACCCTCCCACAAGAATTTTATTGGTTAGGGTTAAGCAACATATCCAAGTTGAAGAAGATACACCTGATTGGTCATAAATTAATTAAAGAAATTCGGGATTGGCTAAATTCAAACCTGGCGGAAGGAAGGGGTTAATATTGCCAACATAAACAATAACTGAAAGAAATTTAACAAGGAACAAACTTATAAACACAAAATTTCTTCAAAAACATAGTTCTTTCACTTCGCACTAGGGTGCATAATTGTATTTCTTCAGAAGTGCCATCTGGAAGAGAATGTCCACACTTCTTACTACCGGCAAAACAAAAATACATCGAAAACGACCCAGTTCAGAAACTTCAAAATTTACAAGTAGTGACATCTTCTGAGAAACTTGGAAATTTACGCAGTAGATAAAGTTCAGGCTTCCGCCAGTAGAGGAGATTCAACTGGCGCAAAGTTCGAATTAGCAGCGTGGGGGTGTAAACTGGAATTCCACTGAACAACCACCCACTTGCTAAGGGCGTTAGCAAATTACTTTCCTTTTACGTACCTGTTAATAGAGGAAATCTTGTACGATGTTTGTTAGGATTGCTCATTCACAGTAACATTGGCCAATGGCGTATTCTCTCATTCCCAAAACTAGTTTTGACGTACTAATCAACTGTTACTCTGTGAACTGTAGCCGATGTCTTCCTGTAAAATTCTACCGAGTCATCCGTAGTCCCATTTCTACATCATAACTTTGCAATTAGAGATATTTGGGTGTTTCTTCTTTTTTTTTTTTTTTTTGCTGAGTCAATAGTTCATGGTGCATTGCCTTCGAAAATCAAGTTAGTGTTACAGTAAGAGAGTTTGCACATGCCGTTCGGGATCTCGCTAATAAGCTAGCATACCACACCCGACAAAGGTAAACGATAAACTTGGGAAACGTGCAAGTCACCGTGAAATGACAACTTAAATATCCACCAGTCTTCATGAAGTGCGCATGTCGTACGGTAGGTGTTTCTAATTTATTAACGCCTTAATGTGCTTTCTATTTATTCATTTAATCCGTTAATAATAATTTCGTGTGGCTATTTCTAGCCGAGTGCAGCCTTTATAAGGCAGACTCTCCGATGAGGGTGGGCGGCATCTGCCATATGTAGGTAACTGCGTGTTATTGTGGTGGAGGGTAGTGTTATGTGTCGTGTGTGAGTTGCTGGGATGTTGGGAACAGCACAAACACCCAGCCCCCGGGCCATTGGAATTAACCAATTAAGGTTAAAATCCCCGACCCGGCCGGGAATCGAACCCGGGACCCTCTGAACTGAAGGCCAGTACGCTGACCATTCAGCCAACGAGTCGGACATTTAATCCGTTGACCCTTAAGGACTGGTTTACCTCCGGACTCAGCGAGAGGTCCCACCTTTACCACCTTAAGAGCAGTGCCTTGGAGCGTGAGACATTTGGTCGGGGATACAACGGGGAAGGAGGATCAATACCTCTCCCAGGTGGCCTCATCTCCTGTGCTGAACAGGGTCTTCGTAGGGGATGGTAAGATTGAAAGGGATAGGCATGGAAGACGGAAGGAATCAGTCGTGTCCTTATGTGGAGGTACCATCCCGGCGTTTGCCTGGAGAAAAGTGGAAAACCACGGAAAACCACTTTGAAGATGGCTGAGGTGGAAACCGAACCCGGGCCTCTGGAGGTGGCAGCTAATCACAATAAACACTGCGCCACTGAGACGGACAAGTGCTTCATATATTAAATAATTTTCACTTTTTGACGTGAAAACGTCAATATTTTTGGTCTGGCGCTGGGCATACAGGGTGGCCCACTTAAACCTTTCAACGCAGATATATCTGAAACAACAAGATATACTGAAAAATGACTTTCACAGGCATGAAGGCACGGAAGGGGCTAATTAAAGTAAATACTATGAGCCAGTCAAAAACGTAGGAAAATAGTATTTTCAACATCAACTTCCTTTTTTCTAAATAGACACCCTGTATTTTTTCGTGCGCAATCGTTAACATGAAAAATTACATAAGTAATGGCGTTTGTTTCATCGCAATAGGTCAATTATATTGCAACTTGAAGTTGACGCTTGAGATAAACGAAACGCGCAGCAGTTGCACATCCCGAGATTCCAGCACGAACCTCACGGTCCTCTTACTCGCGATATGATTGCCGTACTACGATGCGACAGGCGCTATACTTAATGCTATTTGCACTGTTATCAAGAGGGATGAAAATAAGAGAAGGGTTTCCTGCCACAGCAAAAGGATATGTAAATAACGGTTTCCCACTTGCGTGTTTTATTTACCTACACAGTACATTGCAGTACTCTGTACTGTACTACTTCAGAATGTACATAATTCGTACAGCAAAGTTACTGTAACGAAATTCTCCTATTTTCATCCCTCTTGATAACAGTGCAAATAGCATTGAGTACAGCGCCTGTCGCATCGTAGTACGGCAATCATATCGCGAGTAAGAGGACCGTGAGGTTCGTGCTGGAATCTCGGGATGTGCAACTGCTGCGCGTTTCGTTTATCTCAAGCGTCAAATTCACGTTGCAAAATCTCGGGATATATTTGACCTATTGCGATGAAACAAACGCCATTACTTATGCGATTTTTCATGTTAACGTTTGCGCACGAAATAATACAAGGTGTCTATTTAGAAAAAAGGAAGTTGATGTTGAAAATACTATTTTCCTACGTTTTAAACTGGCTCATAGTATTTACTTTAATTAGCCCCTTCCCTGCCTTCATGCCCGTGAAAGTCATCTTTCAATATCTCTTGTTGTTCCAGATATATCTGCGGTGAAACGTTTAAGTGGGCCACCCTGTATATTAGCTCTGAAACGCTCGTCACGAAACGTGACACCGTGACGCAATTTTGCAAAGTAGATATCTCCATGTCTATTTGACGCTCTGGGTGTCCTACGGGTTTGAGTGTGAAATTATAATGGTAATGATTTAGAGCCCGAATTTTTAGAGAGTAATAGGTTATCATGCGAACTTACTGAACCGAGTATCAAGTGTATTCTACCCTACACAGCGATTATGCTATGAGTTTTGCATAAAAATTTGGGATACAGCCCACCAGAACCCCTAGAATTTATGTTACTTTCACTCCATTACGGAAGATTCGCCTAGACGACACTTCCTAATGAACAAACTAGTTTGCGTTCTAACTTATTAAAAACCAAATTACGTGGCCAGACAGCCCCGAAAGGCCATGGCCTACCAATCGACCGCTGCGTATGCTGTAATTCTGTTTTGTCCTATCTGTTGTGTTTGAAGTTGTAGCTAGTTTGGCGTCGGTGAACCTTTCTTCTCCTCAGAGATGCGTAGATATGTCGAGATTTAAGCCGCTCAACATCCGTGACCGTGATGTGAAGATCCTCTTCTGTTCTATCGTGTCGCGTTCATTTCGTAATATTCCGGAGATTTCGGCACTAAATTTATGTTATATAAATCGTAAAATTACTAAATTACAAGAGGACTTCACTGTCGTATTCAAAATATCACATTTATTATTATTAACACACACACTCGTCACAGAGTAAAAAAAAACTATACAGCATACAAAAACAAAGAAATCTCACAGTTGACGTAACCAATGTCAACCCACGACAGGGGTCGCTGTCTCGCCATCAGATAGCTCCTCAATTATAATCCCGTAGGCTGAGTAGGCCTCGAACTAGCCGACAGATCCAGATAAAAAACCCTGTCCTGGCCGGTAATCGAACCCGAGGCCTGCGGGTGAGAGGCAGGCACGTTATCGCTGCCTAAAATTCCCGGGTCTAGTTATGAGGTAGAAAGAGGATGAAACCCAGTGCCGGCTCATAGCCTTTTCCTGTCGAAAAACTCCAAGAGGCATGCTCAAGGCTTAACGTAGCCATTCGATCACCATCAATAGCATCATATGACCACACTCCACATGAACACTGCGGAGAGATCTGGAAATGAATGAAGGATTTTGGCACGTAATCTTGTGATTAGAAATTGTATACCACCACCTCTCCTACCCTACTGGTCTACATTTTTAAGGTGAAAACATTTAAACCAACGGGACTCGAAACTTTCAACCACGGTGAAAGACCATATAAATTTCTCACCTTAACGATCATGGCCACTAGGTGGGCTGCTGACAATAAGTAAAACGAAGGAGCAACAGGCTACTGAAGTACTGAAAAAGCCACTACGTATGCTTTTCATCATCTAATTACTTTTTTATTATTATTATTATTATTATTATTATTATTATTATTATTATTATTATTATTATTATTATTATTATTATTATTTGCTTTACGTCGCACCGACACAGGTCTTATGGCGACGATGAGGCAGGAAGGGGCTAGGACAGGGAAGGAAGCGGCCGTGGCCTTAATTGAGGTACAGCCACAGCATTTGCCTGGTGTGAAAACGGGAAACCACGGAAAACCATTTTCAGCGCTGCCGACAGTGGGGTTCGAACCCACGATCTCCCGAATACTGGATACTGGCCGCAATTAAGCGACTGCAGCTATCGAGCTCGGTCATCTAATTACTAATTACAGAGTTTGCTTTATTCAATAGATCACGGAGTTTCTATCTCCAGCCATTTCGCTGACCAGAAAGGTGTAGTAGAAGAAGAAGAAGATTAGTAATATTGGTATTGGTTATACGATCACTAACTACTTTTAAGGTTTTCGGAGACGCCGAGGTGCCGAAATTTTGTTGCACAGGAGTTCATTTTTTCTTAATGTGCTTTTCCATCGGACTCAGCAAGGAATCCCACCTCTACCGCCTCAAGTACAGTGCCCTGGAGCGTGAGACTTTTGGTCTGGGGTACAACTGGGGAAGAGGACCGGTTCCTCTCCCAGGCAGCCTCACCTGTTATGCTGAACAGGAGCCTTGTTGGAAATGAGAAGATTGGAAGGGATAGACAAGGAAAAGGGAAGGAAGCCGCTGTGGCCTTTAGTTAAGTACCATCCCGGCATTCACCTGGAGCAGAAGTAAGAGACCATGAAAATCCACTTCGAGGATGGCTGAGGAAGGAATCGAACCCCTTCTACTCAGGTGACCTCCAAGGGCTGAATGGACTCCGTTCCAGAGTATTTATGAGGTCAATGTTCAAAGTTCGTCGTAGAGACGGGAATCGAACCCGGGCCTCCTAGGTTGGCAGCTGATCACACTAACCACTACACCACACATGTGGAAATAAAACAATATCAATATCGAGCGCGGTATAAATCAAACACGAATATTTAAAAACTAGGTTTTTGTTGTACTAATATGCTATACTCCAGTCAACTTTTCATTTGCATTGGTCCGAGGAAAGCTTCGTGATCACAGTAAGGCTCTATAAGATGGGTATGCTTAGCCGCCATTTTGGTTCATACAAGCGCAATTGGCCATGTGATTAAACTCTAGTTTGTCCTACGAGCGCTCGCTTCGTCACATTGAATGTATTGCTTTAATCACAGCGTGCATGGACAGAACAGTGCTATATTTGTGTGGATGTTTATTACATAATGGTGGGTTGTTCTGCACCTAATTGTAGTAATATCTCTATTGCGGGATACAGGTTGTTTAGATTCCCTTCTGATCTGCATTATGCCTCCACTGCCTCTGCTACACCTTCTGCTTCAACTGCTGACTTAAACTTGCATCCAGCTCCCACTGACACTGCTACAGCCCCAGGGGCTCTGAACTTTGGAGCGTGGGTTGGCGACTACGGGGCCCTTAGCTGAGTCCTGGCATTGCTTCCACTTACTTGTGCCAGGCTCCTCACTTTCATCCATCCTATTCGATCTGCCTTGGTCAACTCTTGCTCTTTTCCGACCCCGACGCTATTAGGTTTGCGAGGGCTAGGGAATCATTCATTTTCACGCCCTTCGTTGCCCTTGTCTTCCTTTGGCCGATATCTTCATTTTTCGAAGTGTCGGACCCCTTCCATTTTCTCTCTATGATTAGTGTTATATAGAGGATGGTTGCCTAGTTGTACTTCCTCTTAAAACAATAATCACCACCACCACCTGACACTACTACACCCCTTAATTCAGTCACGTTGATCATTCAATATTCAGTTCTGCCCCAGAAAGTCCGGCAACAGGAGTTCAACATCCAAACACCACAGTTACAATATTTGTCAAAACTAACTTCATATGACAGAAATAATTTGTTTAACGTTGGTGGTAGTACAAGTGCATTTTTGTAAACCAAGATCTGTGGTAAGCCTGTATGCAGACAGGTTTTAACCTATGATATTTCTGACTCAAGCTCTGAAACATTCGTATCTTTTTTTTTTTAATTGGGGTGGTCTAAAGAAACCAAATTGTGAAGTTATGAAATTGTAAATGGTGCAAATCTTGTAACGGAGAAAATTTTGAAAGATGAATGTACCAGTACATGATCTCCAACATGCTGTAATATAAAAGAAAAAAATGTTTAAACACTTCTTCAAAATTCGATCCTATATGTTGTGGACTTAAAAAAAAAAGTACGGAAACGAGGTAAAATGCATGGAACTGTTTCCGAAAAGAAGAGAAAAATGTAAGCAAGGAATGGAATGTTATTGTTTTGTAAATACTGAAATAGTCCGCCTCTGTTGTGTAGTGGTTAGTGTGATTAGCTGCCTACCTTGGAGGCCCGGGTTCGATTCCCGGCTCTGCCACGAAATTTGAAAAGTGGTACGAGGGCTGGAATGGGTCCACTCAGCCTCGGGAGGTCAACTGAGTAGAGGTGGGTTCGATTCTCACCTCAGCCATCCTGGAAATGATTTTCCGTGGTTTCCCACTTCTCCTCCGGGCAAATACCGGGATAGTACCTAACTTAAGGCCAGGGCCGCATCCTTCCCTTTTCCTTGTCTATCCCTTCCAATTTTTCCATCCCCCACAAGGCCCCTGTTCAGCATAGCAGGTGAGGCCACCTGGGCGAGGTACTGGTCATTATCCCCAGTTGTATCTCCCTACCCAGAGTATGAAGCTCCAGGACACTGCCCTTGAGGTGGTAGAGGTGGGATCCCTCGCTGAGTCCGAGAGAAAACCGACCCCGGAGGTTAAACAGATAAAGGAGAAGAAGAAATACTGTAATAAAAGGATACAGTAAGTTTGTAAAATATTACTTAAATATCATAATTTTTGTAAATGTGCTGCCTGAGCAAGTTAATCAATGTTGCAACCCTTTGAAGTTTAATAAGGTGAGTAGTGTTGAGAAATCATACTACTTCTCCTCAAAGCAGAGGAATCTCTGTATTTAAAAATAAAAAAAAATAAAAAAAAAAGTTCTGTAACTTTGCCAAAGTCAAAATATTTCAATATTCCCCACAGCTCGTGGGTCACTCCCCTTACAAGTCACTGGTAATTGATTATCAGTGCAATACTTAAGGTTGGGAGAGAAGATTCAGCTATAGGAGTACTCTATTCCTATTTTCTTCCCGAATTTAATGTATAATAACATAACATTTGTTTTGAATGTTCGGTTGAACAAACTAAAATCCTCTGTTCATTACAACTGCATAAGCTGATGGGATTTATAGCATTCTTTAACGGATAAAATGGATATTTGTTACTGTAGATCTAGAGAAAAGTAATAAAGCATCATATCATATCATGTCACTCATCAAAACCGAGCTCGATAGCTGCAGTCGCTTAAGTGTGGCCAGTATCCGGTATTCGGGAGATAGTGAGTTCGAACCCCACTGTCGGCATCCCTGAATATGGTTTTCCGTGGTTTCCCATTTTCACACCAGGCAAATGCTGGGGCTGTACCTTAATTAAGGCCACGGCTGCTTCCTTCCCACTTCTAGCCCTTTCCTGACCCATCGTCGCCATAAGACCTATCTGTGACGGTGTGACGTAAAGCAATTTGTAAAAAGAAACATTGACCAAAACTTATTTTGCACATAGAATGTTTTTTAAATACTGGTAAATAAGAAAAGGGGCTAAATTTTAGAAGAAAAACTTACAGAATCCCAGTTACTTGGATGTGTTCGTCTTCGTACATCACATTTCAGCGTTATATTTGTTCGAAGAATATTTTTCTTATTATTTAGACAACATTGAATATAGCGCTGAATCAATTTCATGCAAGTATGAAATACCGACTGAGATCAGGTTGTATCAAAATCTTCTATCACAATTTATATATCTTCGACACTGACCAATTACCTCGTTAAATTTCACGATTTAAGAATGGCAGTAGCCTATATCAATACCATGGTGTCCCTTATTTCATAGGACGGTAGCGCGGCGCATAGCTTACGAACAACCTATCTACTTATCAATAATATAATTTTTAAAAACGATTTATTAGTAAGCTATTTGTTCGATTATTTCTCCAGTGTGAGTACATGCCTATTTTGTTTGTTTATTAAAAGGCTAATTATCAACGACCTTGCATTTACAATCACCGTCTCGATTAAAACTTACGCAATAATATACGAAATATACTAACTTCATATTTATGTTGAGTAATCGTTTGAGTAATACTGAGAATGAGTATTTTTTCAGTATGTTAGTTTAGCATTATTTTCTAGCGTCGAGAACAGTAAAAAAAAGAGGGATATGTAAGGCTGGGGCGGTCTACTGCCCTACCAACGTAGTGCAGGAATGAACCATAATGGCGGGCGAGCATACCTAGTCTTTAGAGAGCCCTAGATCACAGCGCAACGTCATTCCTGGGACGTGCTGAATATGTTTGCTCTCTCTCTCTCTCTCTCTCACTTGCGTGTGACGTTCTCCTGGCAGGTAAGCTGCACGCATGCACGTCAAGCCAGTCCAGCCGCTCTAGGCCAGTCTCTGTAGAAGGATCAATCGCACTCTGCAAGGGCCACAGTGTTCAGTTGAAGCTTATGACGTCCCAGAACGAAAAACGTCGGCTTCTGTGTAGAAGTCTCGTGTTGCACGCGTGGCCGAGAGATAGTGAAAGTTACTGTAGAGCTGCAGTTTGTTCGTTTTTATAAGGTCAACGTTCTGTACCTCCGGGAGCGTCCTGGAGAAACTTATTACCTTGCAGACACTGAGATCCTGGAGAGAGTATTTCCAAAGAAATGGAGCTCCGAAGAGATCAATTCCACTATCGAGTACGTAATAGGAGGAAGTACATTCACTTTTGTTAGTGTAATTCACTCGGATAATGGCCGACTCCATGGCTGACGTACTGGACTTTTAATCGAAGGAGTCCCGGGTTCGATTCCGGGCCTTGTCGGAGATTTTAACCTTCATTGGTTAATTCCGATGTGTGTGCCGTGTTCAGCATTAGAATTCAACATGCCGAGAAAGTGGCTGTGCGGTTGGGGTCACGTAGCTGTCAGCTTGCACTCGGGAGATAGTGGCTTCGAACCCCACCGTTGGTGGCCCTGAAGGGGTTTTCCAATTTTCACACCAGGAAAATGCTGGGACTGTACCTTAAATAAGGCCAATGTCGCTTCCTTGCTGCTCCTATCCCTTTCCTGCCTCATCCTTGGCCTTAGCTGAGTCCTGGCATTGCTTCAGTTTACTTGTGCCAGGCTCCTCACTTTCATCTATCAGATACGACCTCCCTCGGTCAACTCTTGTTCTTTTCGGACACCGATGGTATTTGGTTGCGAGGCCTGTCGTGACCCTTGCCTTTCTTTGTCCGACATCTTCATTTTCGAAGTGTCGGATCCCTTCAGTTTTTCCTCTCCGATTCGTGTTATATAAAGGATGGTTGCCAGTTGTGCTTCCCCTTAAACCAATAGTCATCATCACCAGCACCAACGCGGCGTGGTCATGTGCTCGGGAAATGTATCCTCATTGGCTGCATGAATACGTTATATTTTGACCATTTCACTTCGTGGGTTTTGGTAGTAATTGGAATGAAACGTGATTTTTAAAGCCCTGTCTGACACGGATTTTGATTATTCTGACGATGTCTTTTAACGTAGACCTACTGTCCTCGAGCCAACGGCCGTAGCCGTATTGAAACACCGGATCCCGTGAGATCTCCGAAGTTAAGCAACATTGGGCGTGGTCAGGAGTTGGATGGGTTGCCACGCGCTGTTGGCGGGGGGTAAGGGAATAGAGGAGCGGAAACGAACTGGCCACCCTACCGCACGTAAACTCCGGCTCAGGAAAACCTCTGCGGAGGTTCGGACCTGCCTTAGGGCAGAACAACCCTTACCTTAGCTTACCGCCCTCGACAATGGGTACATGTGAAGAAAAATTTTAGGACGCTTTTAGTGATGGGTAGAACGCGTATATCACCAAGAATATTTACCATTATGTTTAATGTCTCGATTAACAGATAAAAGAGGAGGCTACTTGTTGCATACCAAAAAAAAAAAAAAAAATCTGAAACTTAGTTTTACTGAAATAGCACTTCAAATTAGGGCTCTTAGAGCATGGGCTGTTGGTTTAGATTGGTATTCTTCTTCTTCTTTTTCTGTTTACCCTCCAGGGTCGGTTTTTCCCTCGGACTCAGCGAGGGATCCCACCTCTACCGCCTCAAGGGCAGTGTCCTGGAGCTTCAGACTCTGGGTCGAGGAATACAACTGGGGAGGGTGAACAGTACCTAGCCCAGGCGGCCTTACCTGCTGTGCTGAACAGGGGCCTTGCGGGGGGATGGGAATATTGGAAGGGATAGACAAGGAAGAGGGAAGAAAGCGGCCGTGGCCTTAAGTTAGGAACCATCCCGGCATTTGCCTGGAGGAGAAGTGGGAGACCACGGAAAACCACTTCCAGGATGGCTGAGGTGGGAACCGAACCCTCCTCTACTCAGTTACCTCCCGAGGTTGAGTGGACCCCGTTCCAGTCCTCGTACCACTTTTCAAATGTCGTGGCTGAGCCGGCGATCGAACCCGGGCCTCCGGTTGTGGCAGCTAATCACACCAACCACTACACCACATAGGCGGACTGTTTAGTACTTCATTTTTAGTATTTCAGGGAAGGTAGTGGAGTGATGAAAGTGGAGATATTGAAATGTGGTGGTGGCAGTTGCTTGAGACTTAGGGACAGGAGACTTATTTGCGCATCAGAAGGCGCTAGCCATAGGTTTAGAAGGGATTCATTTAGGGCTGAGTTTTTGGTTGTTGGTTCATGCAGTGTTTCTGGGAGGTCTTGGGTTGGGGTACTTGGATTATGTGGTTCTAGTTAGTAGGGAGAGAAGATGTTTTAGAAGTTCTATTGTGGGGATGGTTTGTGATGTGCGATTTAAGTAGTGCGTGGGAGGGAGGTTGAGGTTGAGGTTTAGTAGAGACAGGGGTTATTGGTTTGTAGGTTGTGGGTGGCGGAGGTGTTTTTTTGCGATGTACTTGTGTTTTATTGCTTTTTGTGGAACGGGCAGCCTGGATTTGAATCGGCATGTTTCCCTTTGCAGTTAGCGCACTTGGCCTGGTCTCGTGGTACTGGGCAGACGGTGAGGTGGTGATGATCACCAAATCTATTGCAGCGGGTCTGATTTGTGCAGCTTGCTGCGGAGTGGTTTAACTGTAGACAGTTATAGCACATGAAAATTAGTGAGGATTGTGGGCGGGTTCGGTTCTGTGTAGGTGCAGGTTGGCAGGCTGTTGAAGGGGGTGTTTGTGGTTGTGACGAGGGTAGTGATTATTGAGAGGTTTGAGAATTTTGAGAATTTGTTTTGCTGTGAGGAATCAGTTTGGGTGGGTTCTGCGGCTGCAAGTTATGTATTTATTGGATCGGTTTGGATTTCCTGTTCTAAGGTTAGGGGTGAGGTTTGGGTGCTGATGTCATTTTGGGACGGTGGTGAGATAGTTTGGATGCCGCATTCACAAAATGTAGGACCATCCTCCAATGTTTCTTCTTCTTCTTCTTCTTCTTCTTCTTCTTCTTCTTCTTCTTCTTCTTCTTCTTCTACTTCGGATTTTTCTTCTTCTGGGACCGGGCGAGTTGGCCGTGCGATTAGAGATAGTGGGTCGAATCCTACTGTCGGCAGCCCTGAAGATGGTTTTCCGTGGTTTCCCTTTTTCACACCAGACAAATGCTGGGACTGTACCTTAATTAAGGCTACGGCTGCTTCCTTCCAACTCCTAGGCCTTTCCTATCCCATCGTCGCTATAAGACATACCTGTGTCGGTGCGACGTAAGACACTAGCAAAGAAAAGAAAAAGAAAAAGATGTGCAGGTCTCTGGGTTGGGGTAGGACGCGGTGACAGATTTTTGCGAAAGTGCTGGCGACGAGGATCGACTGGAATTTTGAGAAGTGAAGTTTAGGGGAGGGGATACCTGGGTTTTATCATGGAGTTTTCGTTGAAGGTTGGGTAGCTTCTGGTTTGGTATTTTCAGGCTGGGAGTTGAACAGGGGTCCGGCTACTCGATCCACCGGGATTGTTCCGAGATCTTGACTTTTGAGGCATTGTGGGATTTTTCTTGGCAGGGATTGGTTGGGTGGAGGTTGGGAGAAAGGCAGATGAAATACTGGGAGGTCAAACGCAATTGCGGACCGGGTTATAGGTATTTCATCTTGTTGCCGGAGTCGTGTGAGGCTAGTTTTGTACGTGGATTACGACGCGGCAAGGCACGAACTCAGGACACCAAGCTGAGCTGGCAATGCTCTGGGGCCACCACGGTAGCTGCTATCTGTAGTGGGCTCCGTTGACTTGTGTGGCTAGCGGCTGCTAGCGGCGAAGCTATCCTCTCGGCGGTCGGTGAGCTGGAAGTCTGGGTTTCACTTCCGGCCATCGGGGTTAGCTCTCTCCGAAGTGCTCCCTTGCGAGGCTGCACGTCGAACTGCCATAATGATATGTGACGTCACACGCATACTCTGTCATAAGATGGCGCTGTGTTGACTCGCGCGCTCAGTGGGAGGTTAGCTGAAACAGCGAACACAATTTAATAAGTAAGTTTACGAGACCCTGAAAACCCTGCGATCGTTACAGAAGTGACAGCCTACCGCTCTTATGGAGCTTACTTCTAATATATGTTTCTACCATCATCTTTTTAATTTTTTGGTTTTGATACCTTTTGGAAACACATTTCTCAGTTGTAAAAGAAAATATGTATTTGTCTTGGCAAGTTTAAGGTCACGTTGCCTTCTCTTACGTCTAAGTACATTATTTACAACAAGCTGTTTATGGCTGTACAGTGAGCTTGCATCCGGGAGATAGTAGGTTCGAATCCCACTATCGGCAGCCATGAAGATGGTTTTCCGTGGTTTCCCATTTTCACACCAGGCAAATGCTGGGGCTGTACATTAATTAAGGCCACGGCCGCTTCCTTCCAACTCCTAGGCCTTTCCTATCCCATCGTCGCCATAAGACCTATCTGTGTCGGTGCGACGTAAAGCCCCTAGCAAAAAAAACGGCTGTACAAATATGCACAGATAATCCCAGGAGGAGAGGGTAATATTCTGCGAGATAGGCCCTAATAATAAAATGGAACCTCGAAATCTCGAATTTAATTTCGAGTTATCGAAATTTCGAGATATCGAGAATATCTCTTTTGATCATGTATAGCACATACTTGAATCCTATGTATCTACGGGCTTATACTGAACATATTACTTTTAACAATACTTAAAAATACATAAACAAACTCTATCCTACGGCATCAGTTTAATTATGTCCGACTCGGTGGCTGAACGGTCAGCGTACTGGCCTTCGGTTCAGAGGGTCCCGGGTTCGATTCCCGGCCGGGTCGGGGATTTTAACCTTAATTGGTTAATTCCAATGGCACGGGGGCTGGGTGTATGTGTTGTCTTCATCATCATTTCATCCTCATCACGACGTGCAGGTCGCCTACGGACGTCGAATAGAAAGACCTGCACCTGGCGAGCCGAACCCGTCCTGGGATATCCCAGCACTAAAAGCCATACGACATTTCATTTCAGTTTAATTATAACTTCTTAGCAGACAGGATACAGTACAATCAGCAGAGAAACAGGGAACATAACTCCGTTAACACCTTTTAGAAAAATCCTTTAGTCTCTTCTGTTTGTTACTGTTAACCTTTCCTCCCTTCGCGTTGAAACTTCTCGTCAATACCACGCAGCCGAGATTCGTAAATGGAGATTGTCATCTGCGACGTCGGGGGTTGCTTTCGTATGTGACTGATAATGAATTCACACCCGAGAAACAGCGAGCCTTCGCCGATTTTCCAATCACTAGATTTTTTTTTTTTTTTTTTTTTTTTTTTTTTTTGTTCCAGTCATATTAGCTCCCAGCATCACTGTAACGCTTTCTTTACTTGTTAACTGTTCTTCAAAAACCACAAATACCGTATTGCACAGTTAATGTTCAACAAAATTCGAGTTACGGTGTATTTTTTGCTTCAACGGAGAAAATGTGTACTTCGAGAAATCGATAAATTCCTGTAACCGAGTTTCGAGTAGTAGAAAAATAATTACACGTGAAGAATAGGACAAACGCTTGGGAAATTTACATGACTTCGACATACTGTAAATTGAAGTAATGGAGGTTCGAGATATCGAAGTTCGACTGTACTTGCCATTATGAATATAAAAACGTTCTTATAAACATGGGAACTATACCAAAATTTCTGGGGTCGATGGGGCCACCAGGATCGTTTTGGTTTTAGAAAAGGGGTTCACGTCAGATGCACTTCCAGCCGCCACGCTATTTTTCAGATGAAAATTCCAACCCGGAATCTTTTTTTCACAATATGCTTTACGTCACACCGATACAGATAGGTCTTATAGCGACGATGGGATAGGAAAGGGCTCAGAGTGGGAAGGAAGTGGCTGTGGCCTTAATTAAGGTATAGCCTGGTGTGGAAATGGGAAGCCACGGAAAACCATTTCAGGGCTGCCGACAGTGGGGTTCGAACCCACTATTTACCGGTTGCAAGCCCCCACCTGCAACCCGAAATCAATCAGGATTCGAACCTCAGTGATCCAGGAAGTATTTTTATACTTTGCAGTTTGCTTTACGTCGCACCGACACAGATAGTTCTTATGACGACGATGGGATAGGGAAAGCACTAGTTGTGGGGAGGAAGCGGATGTGGCCTTAATTAAGGTAACACCCTTTTATTTGCTTGGTGCTAAAATGGAAAACCACGGAAAACCATATTTAGGGCTGCCGACAGTGGGGTTCGAACCCACTATCTCCCGAATGCAAGTTCGCATCTGCGCGCCCTTAAGCTCACGGCCAACTCACTCGGTGGCCGGTAAGAATGCCAGGAGATAAGTCACAGCGCTACCCATACTTCCCGCCATATTTGAAGGGTCAGGAGAAAAGAGCAGTTAAAGTCAACTTCTTGTCGTAGTCAAGTTAGTGGTGATATACTGGGCATCGAACCAAGCTTGATTCATGTCGAACTTCAGGTCGTCAAAGAATATTATATTGTACTTTTAATTTGTTTATCTATACTAGACTTAACTAAAGTTGGCGTCTGACAGGTAAGGTTGGAGGGAGGAGCACTGCACGTGCCATTTCACGATGTTGCCACATTCCAGCATTCCTTTCTACATACTCTTACCCCTCGCTTCCGGCTCACTTGTTCCCTCCTTCATTCTGACCACTGTGATCTGTTGTAGACTACCTGGCCAGGCGGTGTCGTCCCATTTGCGATCACTCTTATACAAACAATCAGCTTCTTATCAGTGACAGTGACAGGTTTGGCAACTCCCAGCAAGACGAGCTGCCCTGAAGTTTTATCTCTATGGCAACCGCAGTCGCCCCACCCTCGTTTCCATGGCAACCACACAGCCACTCCCTTTATCCCGCCCCGGCAGGCAGTAAACGGACCTCCCTCTAAGAAATGTCAGACATCAACTCTTATTATTAGCAGTATAGTAACGTTTTCCGATTAAAATTTCGTTTTTTTTTTCAGTTTTCAAGGAAGTTAACTTACCTGTTCTTTTTTCTCCTAGACCTTTCATTTGAGCATATGCTGTACTTAAAAACAAGGAGAATCACATTCTCTACAGCACACTTTAAGTGAGTTTTAATGTTGAAAATATTTCTTAGCAGACAAAATAGGAGCCCCGATACTACGAGAAACGTAATATTAGGAAAATTCCTCAATTTCACCAAACGTTGAATGGTTCAAGAGCCCGGGAAGGTTTCAGATTATGAGCCGTGGAAAGCTTTATCAAATTAAACAAACACATTTCGAAAATCACCTCCGGCCTAAATGTACTTGCGGAAAAACAGCTTTTTGTGTCTTTACTCATTTCCTGTTTGATTCAAATCCCAGCCAAATTAACTTTCTTTCTTTCTTCTTTCTTAATCTGTTTACCCTTAAGGGTCGGTTTTTCCCTCGGACTCAGCGAGGGATCCCACCTCTACCGCCTCAAGAGCAGTGTCCTGGAGCGTGAGACACTGGATTGGGGATACAATTGGGGAGGATGGCCAGTAGCTCGCCCAGGCGGCCTAACATGCTATGCTTAACAGGAGCCTTGTGGGGAGAATGGGAAGTGTGGAATGGATAGACAAGAAAGAGGGAATGAAGCGGACGTGCCCTTAAGTTAGGCACCATCCCGGCATTTGCTTGAAGGAGAAGTGGGAAACCACGTAAAACTACTTCCAGGATGGCTGAGGTGGGAATCGAACCCACCTCTACTCAATTGCCTCCCGAGGTTGAGTGAACCCCGTTCCAGCCCTCGTGCCACTTTTCAAATTTTCGTGGCAGAGCCAGGAATCGAACTCGGGCCTCCGGAGGTGGCAGCTAACCACACTAACCACTACACCACAGAGGCGGACCAAATTAACTTATCTACACAATTCCTTCTGTAATGTGTTCCTTTGTTCAATACCCTCAAGCGTATTTTTTAATATCCACACCAAATGTAGTTATAAGGGTTTAAGTAAAACTCTGCATTGACTCACATTAGCGCTCGTAATGGCAGAAAAAGGCAAACTGTTAATGTAATCAACCGGATAACGATGATTAAGAAAAGGAGTTTAATATTTAGGAATAAATAAGGAGTATATTCTCATATTATTATACACTGACTGACAGAGCAAATGCAACGCCAAGAAGGAGTGGTTCGAAAGGGATGAAAGTTGGGGAAAAAACAGAGACGGCACGGACGAATAATTGATGTTTATTTCAAACCGATATGCAGGTTACACAATGCGCACGGCATCGACTCAGTAGGATGTAGGACCACCGCGAGCGGCGATGCACGCAGAAACACGTCGAGGTACAGAGTCAATAAGAGTGCGGATGGTGTCCTGAGGGATGGTTCTCCATTCTCTGTCAACCATTTGCCACAGTTAGTCGTCCGTACGAGGCTGGGGCAGAGTTTGCAAACGGCGTCCAATGAGATCCCACACGTGTTCGATTGGTGAGAGATCCGGAGAGTACGCTGGCCACGGAAGCATCTGTACACCTCGTAGAGCCTGTTGGGAGATGCGAGCAGTGTGTGGGCGGCCATTATCCTGCTGAAACAGAGCATTGGGCAGACCCTGAAGGTACGGGAGTGCCACCGGCCGCAGCACATGCTGCACGTAGCGGTGGGCATTTAACGTGCCTTGAATACGCACTAGAGGTGACGTGGAATCATACGCAATAGCGCCCCAAACCATGATGCCGCGTTGTCTAGCGGTAGGGCGCTAGACAGTTACTGCCGGATTTGACCTTTCTCCACGCCGACGCCACACTCGTCTGCGGTGACTATCACTGACAGAACAGAAGCGTGACTCATCGGAGAACACGACGTTCCGCCATTCCCTCATCCAAGTCGCTCTAGCCCGGCACCATGCCAGGCGTGCACGTCTATGCTTTGGAGTCAATGGTAGTCTTCTGAGCGGACGCCGGGAGTGCAGGCCTCCTTCAACCAATCGAAGGGAAATTGTTCTGGTCGATATTGGAACAGCCAGGGTTGACGTGGCGTGCGGGGCTGCCACCGCTTGGCGGCGGATGCGCCGATCCTCGCGTGCTGACGTCACTCGGGCTGCGCCTGGACCCCTCGCACGTGCCACATGTCCCTGCGCCAACCATCTTCGCCACAGGCGCTGCACCGTGGACACATCCCTATGGGTATCGGCTGCGATTTGACGAAGCGACCAACCTGCCCTTCTCAGCCCGATCACCATACCCCTCGTAAAGTCGTCTGTCTGCTGGAAATGCCTCCGTTGCCGGCGGCCTGGCATTCTTAGCTATACACGTGTCCTGTGGCACACGACAACACGTTCTACAATGACTGTCGGCTGAGAAATCACGGTACGAAGTGGGCCATTCGCCAACGCCGTGTCCTATTTATCGTTCGCTACGTGCGTAGCACAGCGGCGCATTTCACATCATGAGCATACCTCAGTGACGTCAGTCTACCCTGCAATTGGCATAAAGTTCTGACCACTCCTTCTTGGTGTTGCATTTGCTCTGTCAGTCAGTGTATTTTATTTACATAAAATTCTCAGCTCATATCCGTAGGATGTTTTCAACATTGACTTGCTTGCCTAAAGGGCTAGAACTGTGGATTTTTTATCTTGGCTATAAATTTCATCCCTCAAGACACTTTATGTCCATCATTACCGTCATCCTATTATCCTTTTATGCGTCGTCTGCTGACGTTATATTACGTAAACCTATAACAGTTCACTTCCCTGGAGGGCAATGAACTGTGATCAATCTGACATAACGAGATCCCTTTTCTGGTCGTCTTCATATTTGTAAACCAAGCACCCTTATAAGGTAGGAAGGAAGGAAGAACGGGCAAGTCCGTCATCTTTAACATGAATATTCAACAGGTCCAATTAGGGCTCATCTGTGGCTCCCATTGGCCAGCAAGATAGGCTCGTCTAAAACATCCGATCAGTGTCACCTTGAATCTTGAGAAGCTAGGAATCACAGAGGAATATAATGATGGTTTAATGCGCGCTGTCTGAGTTTACAAAACACTGGATGTAAATACTGTTACCTAGAACTTACTGTTGTAGTCACCATTCACAACAGGGGTGGGCAGACTGCTTTGTACAGCGAATGTTATGTAAGAATCGAAAATAGGCCACAAAAGTTCTTACGGGTTTCAAGTATTATTATTATTATTATTATTATTATTATTATTATTATTATTATTATTATTATTATTATTATTATTCAGTACTCTGTCTACGTATGACAAGACTTCTCTTCCCTTCATTTTTGCCAGTAAGATATTATGCGCTGTCCTACGTGCTGTCTTTGTTCGGCAGAGAACTTTCTTTTATTCGCCCTTCCTTGAGTGTTTACTCTGGCAGACATCAATTTCTGGATATTGTCTCAGCATTGTGATCCTGTCGTATACTGGGAACCACGGAAGATTGGTACCAAGAAAGCAAATATGGCTCCCGTAAGTACGGCTCATCACTGCTGCCAACTTAACTAGTTTCTCTTTTTTTTTTTTTTTTTTGCTAGAGGCTTTACATCGCACCGACACAGATAGGTCTTATGGCGACGATGGGATGGGAAAGGCCTAGGAGTTGGAAGGAAGTGGCCGTGGCCTTAATTAAGGTACCGCCCCAGCAGTTTGACTAGTTTACCTTAAAATCAATTCGTTTTGAAGCTATTATTGTTTTGAGTGGAAGTAGGTACAACTCGGCAACCATCCTCTTGAGATGCCAACATGAAACAGGTTAATGTGTAATTGTACAATATTCTTTCAATAATAATTTCTAAACGAAGCATTCCGGGTGTAAGTTTATAGGACCGGGCGAGTTGGTCGTGTGGTTAGGGCGCGCAGCTGTTAGCTTGCATCCGGGAGATAGTGGGTTCGAGCCCCACTGTCGGCGGCCCTGAAGATGGTTTTCCGTCGTTTCCCATTTTCACACCAGGCACATTCTAGGTCTGTACCTTAATTAAGGCCTCGGCCGCTTCCTTCCCACTCCCAGACCTTTCCTATCCCATCGTCGCCAGAGGAACTATCTGCGTCGGTGCGACGTAAGGCAAATTTGTAAAAGTAATGATTATAGGATATTTTTTCCCTTGCTTCCCACCATTGTCCTTGCATTTCTGATACACGCTGTGTAGTACATGCGTATTTTATCTGTTTGTGTATTTTGAAGTATTAGGGCAAATAATAATTGTCTATTAGAATGTATACTATACTCTTGTCCCCATCCCGAGGTGGTGCTGCTCTTTTGAGGCACACACCCAATGGAGGTGAGCCGCCTGTACCATTCGAACCACATACCAGTCCTCTTGCCATTCTATTAGAATAAAAATATTATTGGTAATAATAATTATGAGCAAAGTAGAAAAGCAGAGTCATCTCCGTACAGGCCATGAATGGCCTTGAAGGCAAAGGCTTCCACTATCCGTAACCTCAGTACTTGCTGGGGTATAGAGGTTACCTCTACACTCGGCAGCCTTTGCCCCACCCCCCACCCCCAGGAATTAACTTGGTACTCATTTTTTGTGTAGGCTGAGGGAACCTCAGGAGCATATTATGAATTATAACTAAGAACACATCGTAAATATTTGTATGTATGTGCAACCCTTGCCGCGTTTCTCTACGGGGACGTGTATGAAGTGAAATGAACCTTCGTAGCGAGCATTTACGACAGGATGCCCTTCCTGACGTCAACCTTCATCACAGGAGTTAGTGAGATGAAATGAATGGCGTGATATATGATGGCGGGAAGGGAGAAGGTGAAACCCGGTTTCGACATAAAGCCCACTCCTGTCTAATAGCATCAAGGAGTTTGTTCGAGGATTAACATCTCCATCCGACAGACGAATTACCATCAGCAACGTCACATACCCTAGTTGCATATCAACATTGCGGAGATGTTTGTAATTGAATCGAGGATTTTGTCAAGCAATCTAGTGATTAGAAATTGTATACCACCACCTCCCCTACGCTGCCGGCCAACATTCTGATGGTATTTGTCCTACTGTACAAACGGGATTCAAACCAGCAAACCACGGTGTAAGACTCATACAGGTTTGGTGCGTTAACGATCATGGCCACCAGGCGGGCTATCGTAAACAGTTTTGTGTATGCAAATAGATGAAAAAAAGAACAAAATTATTTAAAAATAGGACAATGACGGTAAAAAGAGGACACAAAAATCCCCCATCGAGAGTCTGAATTTTGAACTATATATTCTAATTTTCACCAGTCCGGCTCCATGGCTAAATGGTTAGCTTGCTGGCCTTTAGTCACAGGATTCCCGGGTTCCATTCCCGGCGGGGTCGGAGATTTTAACCTTAAATGGTTAATCCCCTTAGCTCGGGGACTGGATGTTTGTGCTGTCCCCAAAATCCCTGCCACACACAACACTATCCTCCACCACAATAACACGCAGTTACCTACACATGGCAGATGCCGCCCACCCTCATCGAAAGGTCTGCCTTACAAGGGTTGCACCCGGCTAGAAATAACCTCAGGAAATTATTATTTTCACCTACATAAACAGAACGTATTCATTTCTATATTGCTACAACATTTAATCAATGAAACTAATTTGCACGCTCTCCTGGTACTCTTATAGACATTCATTTGCTTTCAGGAGTTTTGGCGTGTGTAATCTTATTCTGTACTGTACTTATAAAACGATACACATGCAAAACTCCTTTGCATTATATTGAAGCATTAAGATGATTTGCACAGATTCTGGTTTGGAACGGTTCCAACGAAAACAGTCTTCCTACATTTACATTGTGCCCTGGTATAGCAAAAATGTACTCTGTAAGTTTTAATAATTGTGAACTACAATCAACTGACTTATGTGAACTGAAATACTTTGCCCATTTCTGACTTGTTAAATTATTCAGGGTGTTTACTACAGTCATTCAGGAATTGC